>NC_044048.1:17847231-17889731 GCF_902167405.1 Gadus morhua | reverse complement strand
GCCCGCTCATGTCGGGCTGCGAGCACCACCAATCGGTGTACTACAACTCCGTGTCCTACAGGATCCAGGGCCGCTCGCCCGACTCAGTGGGGCAGCGCAGCGGACTCTCGTCCCCAGGGAGCGTGCTCTCGCCCGGGCACAGCTCAGGGGAGTTCCCCCGCTCCCGGAGGAAGTCGGTGTAGAGGGGGTCCAGGGGTTGTGTGTGATGAGGGATCGATACACAAAAAGAACAACAACAACATGATTTCACTGAACACCTGTTGTGCATGTCTAAGGACACTTTCTACTGCTTGGATAGGTCACACCACTTCTTCACGATGAGGATGTGGGATGAGTGGGTATTTGTGTTTTGGTTTATTTATTTGCTGTAGCATGTGAGCCAAAATAATGCATGAGAAGGGCGTTGGAGCATGCGATGAACTGCATGAGTGCTGGGTGAAGACACTTTCAGAGATGGGGTTTAATATACACATCTTTCCAAATGTATTCTTTGCATCAGCGTTGATTTGTACCTGGACATTTCAAAAGGGAACGAGGTTGTTGGGAGTTCTAGGTAGCGAGATATGCAGTAGGCTACAAAGCCGTGGTTTAGGACAGCGAGTCTTATAACTCTTCAGAGATGTCTCCATGTTTTTTGGGTCAGATTAAAGATGTCATTAATCTTTTATAAAAAAAAGAGCCTTAAAGCCCTTTTAAAAGCACAGGACTTAAGTGGCTTTTAAAATCGGGTTCTGTTTAATATTTTACCTCATTACCTCTTATTGAAGGGCAAATTCATTTTGCAGTGCACACTTGTGCGCTTATGTGCAGCTCATATACAGATATGTAATACTCTGTACGTGAGTGGTTTATATTTAGTGGATGTAGCACATGTCTGGTATGTAGCAGAACTCTGTCCGATTTTCTTTTTCAAGAATCTCAGTTGTGTTCCTTATAATGTGTCAGAATTGGCCACCATGTCTATTAAACCTAAATAGGAGATTACTAACAAATGAGTCCTTCTATTTTTTTAGTGAACACGTATAATTACTTTTTCTCTAAGTCTGTCTGCCTGTCCATCTAGACCTCTTGTTTCTATCTATCTTTCTATCCATCTATCTAGTTCAATATCTAGAATTATATTTTCTATTCACAATTGCTGAATAGCTAAACAAGTGATTCTATAAATTAGCATAAGCATCATCATACATTGTGGCTTGATAAATATGTTATGATAAATTGCACACATTTTACTAGAACAATTAAGTGAATTATGTCAGTTTGTGGTAAGACATTGTGTTAATGTGTTTTTTTCTTTTGAATTGTAGCGTTTGCTCAGCTTGTTTTGTATTATTCAGAGATAAATATGTGTTTTTTCATTTGATATCCTTAAACTCTATGCAGGAGAACTTGTACAGAATCCCATGTAGAGAGCAACCTGGTGGATTTATATCATATAACATATTTCTAATTTTGTTACTTAATAACGTGAATGCCGTGGACACACAATACATACAAACATAAACGGTTACATACATGCATGCAGTGAAACATGGATATTTATTATCGATGTTATTGCCTTCTATGTCAGCCATAAGATACCATGGATGTGTGACAAGATTTATTTTGAGAAGGGGCGAGCAAAGCATGATAACTTTACTAACAGGGACCTCTAGAGGCTAGGAGCCGAATTACGGTTGAATGTTGGAAGACGGCTGAGACCACATCAGGCCTATTACAAATTTGGCCACAGTGAGAGGCAAGAGAGCTAGAGCGACTGCATACATTATTCATTTTCTGTAAGTTGGGTTCAATGCTCATTTCCTCATCCTACAAGTACTAACTGCTGTTAATGGCTCTGCACATTACACACTGAATGTCAGGTTGGTTATACGGGGTTATATAATGTAGTCCATTATAAAGAATCCATTGTCCCAACAACATTTAAGATATCTCCCAGCAATGAAATATGATATGATACTAGGAAACAATAAACTTGATTAATCCCTAAAAGGCAAACCAGGGACACTGAACAGGTTATTTATCTCTTATTTATATAGGTACTTATCTCTGTTAACATCCAGCAAGCCAAGATGCTCTCTGCAGACCGATTGCTGTGGACAATGGAAAGGAGAAGGGCAAACTAAATGTGAATATTTGTTTATGGAGTGAAAAAAAGAAAGAGAGAAGACTTCCCCTCGAGGGTTATTCAAAGTCACTTTCACGAAGAGGAAAAAGTTACCTTAAGAGAAAAGTACATCTTAGTTTTTGGCTCCAGTGCACATTTCCAACCGGCCATTTGTCATCGCAGCACTTTTGTTGACAGTTACCGTGGGTGACATGAATTTCTAAATAAAACTAAATCAAGGTCAAGACGAGTAGCCCCGGCCCCCAGTATATCAGTGTATGGTAATCACTACGCAGTCCTCCTCCATCCCGTAAAGGCAAAGCGCAGTAACTACGCCAACATTGAAACTGAGAAAAATGCCTTCAAAGTATTCATACTGGCCGGCCAAACCTGTTTCAGGTACAATAGTGGTGATACTCTCAATTAATACCTTTATAGGAAGAACAATAGTTTTTGTCTCAAGACAAAGAAGGTGTTATAAAACCCATTTTCAGTCTGAACTCAATTTTGACAAAATACGTAGTTACTGCACTTTGCCTTTGTAGGGCAATACTGCCAGAGTAAAGGTCACACTACTACAGCCGGCTCACCCACCACCAACTCAATGTGTTTAATCAACATAAATAACACATGATGAGGAGCATATGTTTGCATAAAATTGGGTTTATAGAAATACATGGAAATAATTCATTTCCATGTAAGCTTTTTTCTTAACTCAGATCTGTGGCCACATAGATGTTTCATACATCTGTCAATCTTTTCCTCTTCAGAAACCAGTATGGCCAATCAGTGAATGGTTGTCCTACTCTTGACAAATTACATTTCTTATGCGCTGGTTTAAGATTTTACGATTTCAAGGCGTGGAGCCCTTTCAAAAGAATAAAAAGCAAGCACCAGCTGCACCCCATAAGGAATCGACCAGAAACTAACTAGAAAGTCTGCCCGCTAACTAAACGATAACCGACAAACTCTGAATGGCGACTGGCACATAGAGGTTACAGACACCGGAGCAGACCAAGGGGAACCAAAAGGCTGACTCAAATATACACGCACAGGTGAACGCAATTAACTAATTGACACTTGTGAAACAATTAAGACAAATGAGGAGACTCGGCTGAGCAAGAGAGACGTCTAAGGACAAAGCACCAAAAAGCACAGTGAAGTTAGTGTCAGAGCCTGACATACGGTTGTATACACAGAACAATTTAGCTCCATGAATTATATCTTCTGAGTGACATGGATGTGTACCACACAGGTGACCTACAGTATTAATGGCATACAGTGGAACTGTATTCTCATGAGTTAATTGGGTCTTGACACAGCCGCAATACGTTTAATTTATACTTTTAAGGGATATAGATATTCATAATATTTCAAATGTATGAATTATTTTTTAAACATGAATGATAAGATTTGATTACAAATTGTGATCATATATATATATATATTTATATATATATATATATATATATATATATATATATATGGAAAGTATAACGTTTTTGCTGAGTTTTATGGGCCTTACATATGAACACTATTGCCGTTTACACAAATATCCTATAATAGTGTGGTGTTAAGGAAGCCTTAAAATATAAGACGGTTTAGTATACCTAAGCTCTTGAGCCCTTCAGTCATTCCAAATGGTGGGGCTGTGATAGCATGGAGCGATACAATTTGCGGTTGAATCTAAACAGATTCATGTGGAACAGAGGAGCTTTTTCTGAGGATTTTTACTTTGTCCTCACAGAGGCATGTATGAGATCTATGATGTAGACTCTTCTTTTATGAGGATAAACCATGAAATGTGATCATCTAATCTAAAGCCAGGGTAGGGGTTCTGATAAAGGCTCCACATGTAATTGGGGTATATTACCAATTATGCTTTGCAAAGGTAGGACAGTTCCTTATGACTTACTTGTCTGTAGCCTAACGTTTGACAATCACAGAATCTTTCATTTATAGCCCGCCCGCCAGTTGTCATGATAGCTAATCCCACACACCTGCTAGGTCTAGGAACAACAAACAGTAAAACAAAACTCAAGTAATTAAACACCATAAGGTTTAAAATAACCGAAATTAAAATTAGTTTTGCAAAAATTATATTCTGGCAGTATCTTAAGAATCCACACTTGGTTTTGCTTTGTTTATGCAATTTTTCAATCATGGAAATTAAAGGGGTTTAATTTGCACTGTATCTTTCTTAGTGGTTTGACTCATAACTATTTAACTTGTACAATGTGTGAATTCATAGATGTCATACACTGTGGAAAAAAAGGAGCCAGGTGCTAACCAATTCTGAGGTCATTCTAATCTGTGCTAAAACCTACATGAGTTCAACATAGTAGGAGTAGTAGGCTACTATTGTTTTCTGGATGACCGATCCATTAAATTGCTGAGATGTCTGTAAACCATGTCTCATCGAATCTGGAGAGATGGATTATATTGCACACTCAACATTTATACAGCCCTTCACAGGGGTACATTGTGTTCTGGTAATTATTTGAATGAATAATCAATGATTGGCAGTACAAAATGTGAGCTGCAAATTATGTGGTATTTTTAAGGTTATGACTTCTGAAAACCCTTTTGTGTAATTCACGTGTACCGCAGTCATTGGGTTTCTCAATGTCCCCATCTGGCCTGTGTTCCTGTATAGGTAGGTACATTTGTGTGACACGAGCAAGGTTTCCTTTTCTCAATGTGATTGTGTCCCTGCTTGGACACCCCAATGGCACGCAACCCGAACAGTCCCTATCTTCTATCACAAGGAATGGTTGAGCTATAAAGAACCGACTCATTTAGTTCATAATTAACTAATAAATGTTGTGTTTAAGCAAGAGAGGCGGTCATCCAATGCAAACAAGCATACAAGTGGTGTTGGTGTATGGTTCTCCTTTTAACAGGCATCATTTTAAGTACAGAAATATCCTTGTTACTTGTCTCTTTACTTTTTGTTGCCCTCAATCTGTTCCAGGGTTTCAAAACAGAATGACACGCCTCTCCTTGTGCCAGTCAGATATAGTTGGTTCAATATGTCCATGTCCACTTCCTGCGTGTCAAACCATAACACTTCTGAATGGCGTGAATCACCGCACTTTGTCCGGCACCTACCCCCACACCTTCCAAGATGCTGAGCCTGAGACCATCGAGATCCTGGTTCATCAAAGCAAATCTATAGTGGGTAACGCAGACCCGTTTGAACTATTCATATGACCTCCCATTTCATCGGGTCCTTGTTTTCAGGCTTAGCACAGAGTGAGAAAGGGAGAGCATTGAAAAGTCAATCCCTAATTGATCCGAGCACCAGCTGATGTCCGGGGTTCCATAGAGACGAACCCTGATGCTTCCCAGGTAATTTGGGTCGGTGGGAATCGAGCAGTGGAAAAGTGATGTTTCAACCCGTTTTTCAGAGTAATAGGGCCGTCATTCCCCGTTTCGCTAATGGTTGGGGAACGGCTCCCGTTATCCATGTTTACAAAATCATGACGTAAGATGGCCACACTGCGCTCCTATGGGGACACGTGCAGGCGCTAAGAGGGAGTGGGTGTGTGTGGGGTTGGGGGCCTCTTCCGTGACCCTACACGCATCACTGGAAGTCCTAACAATCGATTGCTGCTGCCAGCCAGCCAGGCTTCCCAATCCCACTCCTCACGTTGGTCTCAAAGCAATTAGCCTGCTGGCGTTCCACTGAGTGCACATCGCTACAAACACGGCTAATCTCGCTCCCTTTTTGCACTCACTCTTTTCCTTTATCGATTCCTTTGTACCCTGCTGTACTTTTTTTGAGTGCTTTGATTGTCTGACACAGAAAACTGAAGGCGTGACAGGTTTTACAGCCTCTACACTAATACCCTTTATTTGCCTGTAAAGGACTGTTAGAGGAAGGCTAGAAGTGTGTGCGTTTGTGTGTGTGTGTGCAGAAATCCGAACTTGCCTTCGTTACAGCAGTGGGTCATTAGCATCAGAAGCACCAAGTCAGTTACCTACCTATTGCCTACGGAGTCTGTGTGTGTGTGTGTGGGGAGGGGGGGGAGGGATGGAGATCAAGGCGTGGCCCATCTTACCTTTCACAAGAGCAGAGACAAAGAGGCCAGCTGCAGCTCATTAGCTAATCAACCCTACCTGTATAAAAATACTGCTATTCATGCAACCTGCTGGAGAATTTATTTAACAGATTTATGTTTTTTGGAACACCTTGGTTTCCTCACTAAAAGGCGGCACTGTGCGCTGGTTTTCTTTTCATGTCGAGAGACCTGGTGGAATGGACTTGGATTGTGCATAAAAGAGCTGGGATTGAATGAAACAGGTGTTAGGCTGTTCCTCTGCAGCCCGCCGCTGCGTTCTCATATCCTCTCCGTTCCCTGATGGGGCTTCAGGTGGCGGCCGCACGCTGCTGTCTGGCTGTTAACACAGAGTTAAAACCCCTAGAACCGCCCTTTAACTTCCCCTTTACTCACTCACTCCCAGTGTGTAGTCAGTGTGTGACAATGTGTGTGTATATAGACTATACTTGACACAGAGATAACTCATGTTTACCATTTTTGTTTATGGTATCTGTAATTGAGTGGCAACCAAGGGACTTGACTCCATCGTGTCTGACTAGTAGTTAAGTGAACACGACCAGCTCCCGGCTGCACAATGTGACCGGGGGACCCAAAGAGCACTAGTGTGCTGACTCCAGTAGGAGGGGTAGGGGGGTCTCAAGTCAAACAAGGCTGGGTCTTGTCGCCGTGCCAACCATTCGATATGTTTGGGGAGGGCCCAACACAACGTGGTCGTGGGCAGAGACAGACACGACAAGGAGGTGGGAAGGTAGGAGCCAGAAAACGCACGCCGTCCAGCTTCCCCTCATCTCTACCTCCGTCTTCTTCCTCTGCCTTCTCCCAAGGCCACTCTGCAGGGAGCGTTTGAGGAAGGAAACACTTTTATGGGTGACACAAAGCGGTGATCAGAAGCAGTGTTCTCGGAAATAATTCAACATTTTGAAGCTAATTTTGTGCGCTCCTTGATTTATGGTGGTTATGCCTATAATATATTCATGTCAACCATTTCTTTTTCTTCCACGGTTGGATATGTTTTAAGTGCACTCCGATTGACTGCTTTGACTTTTTTTTAATGCCGGGAAAAAAAAGTCACAACAAAGCACCATTTGAGTTGTGGCTTCAGTGACAAATGAAAGCCATTATCACTTTTACTTAATGACTGCCTCAATAGCTATGATGGCAGCTTTATCATTAGCCTTATCTGTCACACTTCCTTGCATAATAGCTAATAGGAGCATTCAGGAGCAACACTAGCACCTCAGCTATGGGAAGATACATAGGCATGTATTAGTGCAGTTATAGTTCAGAGAAGAAGTCATTGACTCATCATATTAAAAATAGTTCCATCTGGCTGGAAATAATTTCTAGTTGCCTATCTTAAGAAATATTTTGGCACAAAATGTTATAGATCATAAAAGAGCTAACAGAATGACGTGATCTAGTGTTGTGGTCATGTATGGTCACAAAGACATTGTTATGACTGCTGTTCAGCACTTTAAGGTTGGCTTCAAGGTGGGCCGGGCCCTATGAGGTTGATAGCTTTAGTTATTTTTTAAGTAGGCCTATAATTATTAATTACAATAATTAATTATGGGTCATTTATGTATGCTTGAATGGATTAATTTTTCGGGGGTCAAGATAATAATTCATTATGGGTCATATCTGCATGGTTGAATGGATTATTTTTGGGGGTCAAGATGGATATGCCATTTATACCTTATTACTTGTAGCACTAGGCTTATATATGCTCGGGTAGCATGGAAGATTCAAATGACATAGTATACCAGCAGATGGGCTTAAATAGATTCAATTCTTTTATTTAGGAAACCAACTCAATACCATGTGCAGGGGCCTAACATTATTTTTCTTCACTGTAGGGTTTTAGTTCAACACATTTTCAATGTGAAGCCTTATAATTAAACTTCCTCTATTCTTCTTCCTTCCTTCATTTCAGGCTACCTAGTGAAAATTATCTGATGAAACCTAAAGCAAGTAAAGTACAGTCAGTGGCTGGGGGAAAACGGTGTGCAATTGGAGTTTTGGAAACGATGATGAAAGAGAGCTTTTCCAGGCAAAAAATAAATAAATAAACGTCACTTTCTGTTCATCAGCCAAATCGGGGAAAAACATGTTTTACAGGTAAGAGCTGCAGCCTGCGGGCACAACAATGGGCCTATTTGAGCCTCCATCATTTCGCTTTCTTTTAGACAAATAAGGGCCGATTGTGTTGCATGAAGATCACGGTGAACAATTATGGATTATTTCTGACGGACACATGGCGTGTCAGGGTGGGGGATTACAAGGTCCAGTCAGTCGATCCATTTTTAGAAGGCGGTTTTGTAGTGATCACGCTGTTGTCAAAGCCACTTAGCGCCTTGTTTTCCACAGTGCAGCGTGCCGCTCATCTGGATATGGTTCACACTAGTACACAGCCTGCGTTTTTCTATCGCTCATCTTTGAAGGCGTGATTAAAACGTCAAATCCCGTTCCAATGCCTTCTTGACAGCGAGGTTGAAACTTTTCCCCTATAATGGGCTCCGCTATTGAACATTGGCTGGTAATTTAACACTAATGAACTGTTGTGTGATCTTTGGGGCACGCAAGTGTAATTGATTTTGAAGGCACTGTTTGCGGGCACGTTGTGTTTGTGCACCAACTGGATGATCAGACGATATGATGATATTTCCCCTCTTTATACGCGACATTTTCATTCTTGCCTATAGGTGGCGATGGTGGTCTTTGCACTTGGCCCAGAAAAGCTCATATCGCCTAAATTACGTGACTCTCTACTGAGTGTTGGGGTAACTAGCCTGCTCTTTACTAAATTAAGGTAGATGAAGGTAGAAAAGCGGCCTCCTACACTGATTTAATCTAGGTGTGCTGTGTTTGGGGGGGGGTCCTAGCCCAACATCAGTATCTTGCTGACCTTCCCAGCCATTCATTTTATTACTGTCCCCCTCCGCCTCCACACATTTCCTCTTCTGTTCCCTCATCTCCTCCCTCATCTCATTTCTGTGCTCAACTCGTGAGATGTATCAGTCTCGCAACATTTCACCCCAAATTTACAAGCCTCCATTTAATCATCCCCACCTCTTTCCCTTCCCTTCCTGTCGTATTAGTCAATCGAGGCCATGGGTGCCGCTGAGTGAAAGTCTGCCGGCTTTTGCTAACCCTCCCAGTTTGCTAACCTCCCGGTGATAACCTGCTAGTCCTAATGGCACAAACTGGCAGCAGGCTGCAATGGCCAAAGTTTGCTTTGAGCACAGATGGTGAACAACAGGGAACAATGGCGATTGTTCAGGCAGAGAGCCAACTGTGTGGGACGCGTGTGTGGGACGGGATGGATGGATGAGAGGGGCAGGGGGGCCACCGGGGAGCAGTGAGGGATAATTGTAACGGGTTGATGAAAGGGTCATGGAGGACTGACGTTGAGAAAGATAGTTTATTTTATTTTGATTGCACATCAAAACACGAGTCATTGTGTTTGGAGAGTTTGCGATCGTCTTAGCAGCATGAGACTTTTTTTAATTCCCTTTGGGTTGATTGAATTTTGGACAAGTGTGAAGAAAAAGAGCTGGGTATTGATGTTTGCTTGTGCTTCAGAAAAGCAACAACATGAAAACACAGTAGGCGTTTCTTCCTAGTTTTTATCTATATTTTCAGTGACAGTATGATAGTTTTATTGCGTATTTCTTGACATTCAATCCGATTTACTGATTCCTTAATGTAACCCAAACCCAAGCATATGCTGTGTGATGCTGTCACCCTCCTGTGATTGGTCCAAAAGGACCTTGTAGCAATGGCCGAGCTACTCCTCAACGAGGTGGCTTTCACTGGGCCCCCCGAGACACAAGGATGCATGATGGTGGTGTTGAAAGGCTGTTTATCGCAGGAGTTGATGGACAATGGTACATGAGCGGTTGAACCACAGTGCCATGTAGGAGATCTCCTGAGTGTGTACGGTGATGGCTGGTTTAATCTGTTGCACATTGATTACTTAATGTGCAACAGGTGTGCAGCCTGACTCAGAGGCCTACCAGAGGCCAAGTATTCTGGCTCGGACCAGGTGAGGCTGCTTAAACCAGCCGTCATCCACACACACTTTATTACATTCCCCTTTCTTTTTTGTGCGTTTTAAGGTCTGCAACAAAGCAGTAGCAAAAGCAACAGACACAACATCACTCTGGAACACAGAGCCAGCCATTGTGTGCAATGAATGCTTCTTTGAGTGGCACAATTACACCGTCATTACTCTATTTGTTTTTGCAAAGTTTGATTGCCTATGATTTGTTTTATATAAGAGGCTTGAGAAAAATAAAACACCACAAATTATGTAAATAATGCAGCTGCCTGCTATCGGAGGGCCAAACAAAGAGCTGTCACGTCCCGTCTGGAACGATCCGATATCACACAGCGGCGCAGAGAGCTCAACCATCCATCTCTCTGAACACCAGCAATCACCACCACCACCACCACCACCACCACCACCACCACCACCACCATCACCACCACCACCACCACCACCACCACCACCACCACCAGCAACCACCACCACCACCACCACCACCACCACCAACCACCACCACCACCACCACCACCAACCACCACCACCAACCACCACCACCACCACCACCACCACCACCACCACCACCAGCACCACCACCACCGGCAAGAACAGTCCGTGGATAGAGGGGCTCCCTGGACGTCCTCACCCGTAGCCCGTCCAGCCCTCTACACCGGGAGGCAGACTGTTCCATGTGCTTCACTTCACCGTACGCTGCGATGGAAGTCTTAATCACCGTGCTGACACCCCCACCTCTCGCAGGCCACTTGTCTCACTGTTTGGATACAGTCCAGCCATGACCCCCCCCCCCCCCCGCCCCCCCTTGCGGTTAAAGTAACACAACTCCTGCCTGAGCAATAACGTAGTCCTCATCAGACACACAACCATGCTGCGTGGGTGTTGGAGGTGGCGCCGTTGAGCGACTTGATTGCTAATTCTTCGAGTGCTGCCTCTGTGTGTCTGACCGGCAGATCTGCTGAGCGTGTGGTGGCGGTGATGACGAGAACGCAGTCCAAAGAGGCTGACTTGTACAGAAATAAGAGGCTCTTCCCCAGCCACAAGGGGCCCAACCAGGCACCATAGCGTTCTCAACCCTGTGTGGTTGCAATTCCTCTGTGTGTCCACAGTGCTACTGGCATATTGAGAAGAGGAATAGGCAGGAAAGTAAAGATCATTTGTTTAAACGTGTCTGCGAAGCTCACGTATTCTCAATCCTCTGCCCTCAAACGGGCTTAACAAAGCTTGGCTTGGAGATGCATAGCTGCCGTGGCTCAGTTTGTGCTTTTGCAAAAGGTAAAATTACCTTGAATAATGTGTCATTTGCAGCGCTTATGCCATGCTTAATGCTCGACCGCGAAAAAGGCTTTCCGTTTTCTCCCTTCCCCTTGACTTCCACACTCTATTTTTGTTTTCCTCCGGATCCCGCGTCGTCTCATGTGCACCTTTGCGTCTCCCTTTCCCCTAAAATGCAACACTCCTTGCATCATAGGGGACACACACACACATGCATAAATGCAGGATTTAAAATGCAGGCTTTAAAAAGCACTGGTGTATGCAGAAGGCAGACAAGAGCGGGAGAAGGGGTTAAAGACTGGAAGAGCGTGAGGGGGTAAATAATCATATTTCCATGCGCCCACGATGCTGGAAAAGCACCATCTGGGACAGAACTCGGATTTGCATTACAATACAAATGGGAAGTTGCTGAAGCTGAAAGGATGATGTGAAGTCGTTCAGTCACCTCCACTCTCTCCCTTTCTCTACCATCCGCTCTCCGCCTCCTTCTCTCTCTCTCTCTCTCTCTCTCTCTCTCTCTCTCTCTCTCTCTCTCTCTCTCTCTCTCTCTCTCCCCTTTCCAATGCACTGACAGGTCGCGTTGCCCGCCCCCTTCCCCGGCTGCAGCGGCTCGCTCCGCGTAGCGGGCGGCCGCTGATAGAGCCTTTGTTGGTGGACGCTCTGCCAGCGCACTTTTGTCTCCAGCTCCGCTCGGCCCCGATTCTTTCTCTTTTTTTTGTACTCAATCATCTCATCTTTCTTTATATATCTTTTTTAAATGCCACAGCTCCCACAGCTGTGGCTGCTTCCCACACACAGGGCGCAGTCCGCTGTCCACTAGCTTGGGCGCTCGGTGATTTCCCTTTTAGACCTGATCTTCGCTGAACCCTTTACAGTCTTGGTTGTATTAAAGAAGGCCCAAGAAGGAGTTTGGGTGTGTGTAGGGAGGGAGGGATGTATTCATAAACAGCAGGTTTGAAAAGAGGTGAGGCCCGCTGTATTTCCCTGTCCTAAAATCTTTTCATGACGGAACCCAACACATCCTCGCTGTTTAGTCTGACAGAAAACAAATGGATTTTGAATAATTTGTCCATGTGTGCAACGCTTTGCATGACGGGCTGGAATTGACTTGCTGCAGACAACGCAGACGTGTACGGATCATGGCTGCCATACGTATTCTCTGACAGTTTGGTGCGTCAGTCACGCACGTTGTCGGCGTCGCAAGCAAACACGACGCGTCCACAAGATGCGATACTGACAAGAAAGTTGGGGGGAATAGACAGTTTGGGGCAGTAGACAGTGACCTCCAGGTCAGAGTCTGGGAAGTTATTATTAGAATGGCAGAAAGTTTCAAGGAGAGACTGACGGACCTAGTCTGCAATTTCCAACACCTGTATGATAACACCCTTTCGATGTATTTTCGGCAGCTGTCCTAACAGTAGTAAAATTATCAGTTCTTCCTCATCATGCGTTTTGGCCGCGTAATGCTACAGCAAGTCTGCACACAGGACACAGCATGTCGCGTACGCTTAGAGTCTAATCCAACCCTAACGGTGACGACAGTGAACTGTGACGTGGAATCGTTTCTTTTGTTTTCAAGTGAATGATTGTGCTCCTTTTCTCCTGAAGATCCTCTGAGCTGGCTAATAATGACTAACAGTAATTGCTATTCATCCTACACTCTGTGTTTACTGCTTTTTCCATAAGTGTTGTGATCGTCAGGTCTTCAGATTTGCAGGACAAGCTTGTTGTACTGAACACACGGTCACACCGGCAACAGAGTGAATGGGAGCACTTGCTACGGGTGGTTTTGTTTCAGCAATGCACAATTCATCTGCTTTATGTACAAGTCTCCAATCAGAGAAAGACAGATTATGAGTATGAGCGCTATGGAACGGATGTGACTTCCTTAGCACACAATCATCTTGGTGACTAAGCAGTCCTCAAAGTTACACACAAAGTGTCGTTGATAGACAAGACAACCAAACGAAAGCCAAACTTATGCTCATGCTGTGGGGATGTTTGAAGACTCGTGTACCTGCTACCTGCTAAGGGGATTGTGTTGTGCTTGTTTTGAAATGTTAAGATTAGAGAGTCTTATGAAAAAGGGAAATTTATATTTGACTTTGATTTCTCTGCTAAAGCTATGATGCTGTTGTGAATACAGAAGTAATTCACAATCAAACAGGAAGAGGAAGTACTGAGAGTTAAGGTTGAGGCTGCTGTAGTTCTTTGGGTCTTTATTTCTAGGGAAAAGTGGGTCCCTTACATTGATGTAGCTTGAGCTAATGAATAATTACCGATTGTCCTTTATAGGATCTTGGCCAGTTTTATTAAACCGGAAAGCCGGCAAGAAAGGACATCATTTTTCCTCATTTAATAAAAAGTCATTATCAGAGTTGATCGTATGGACACACAGAGTCAGCAGTGGGTTACCAGCTTCTCAGTGTGTTTGTGTGTAGCCACAGAAACCCTTTCAGAAGACACCTCTATTGTCTTCAGCTGTGGATTTCATTAAATAGATGGAGAAGAAATTTTGCTTTTGTTGGGCAGTTCACAGCTTTTTATATATAATGTAATAATGGCTGCCATTTAAAACTGCCTTCTCATTTGAGTGTGAATAAAATGTGATAAACCTAGCATGGAGAGATAAAAACTCATTAAAAAATATCCAGTCTTTCTGCTGTGAAGGATAATACACACATTCATGTTCCCTTGAAAAGCGGAAGAAAATGAAGAGAAGCAGAGAGAGAGAGAGAGAGAGAGAGAGAGAGAGAGAGAGAGAGAGAGAGGGAGAGAGGGAGAGAGGGAGAGAGAGAGGGAGAGAGAGAGAGAGAGAGAGAGAGAGAGAGAGAGAGAGAGAGAGAGAGAGAGAGAGATCATGTCACTGAAAAACAAAAAGCTAAAAAATGGAAAATATAATCATGGTAATTATTCTGTTTTAGCTTTCAGAACATAAAAGAAGTGAATTTGCAAAGATTAATTTTTGCTCGGTCCTACTCAGACTACCAATGACAATCATCAGTAATGAAGAAAAAATTTAAATTTTAATGTTTTCTTAAAACAATATCTAATTTAAAATCGGTTTGATTTCATATTTAATGTTTTAAAATTAACACACGCACGCAGACACGCACACACTCATGCATGCACTCGCACTCACACAAATAAAGACACACAACTGCTTTAGCCGACTCAGATCTGCACTTATATATATGGAGAATGGAGAATATTCTCCATTGGCGTGACAGATTCTTTCGACTAGTTTGTGGGATGGCCTATGATATTCTTGTAGCTGCGTTAATTGATTTTTGAATTGCTTAGTTTAAATTAGTATTATGTAATTTAATGGGTCATCGGCCATTTTAAAAATGCTTTCAAGTGCTGATAAGTTCCGGCCCTTATCTTACAGCTAAAATAATTGGAGGAACAGCATTATTTTTTCAAAATGTAGTAATGCAAGTAAATTGCTAGTTCAAGATAGTTTTTTTAAACTGTAACGGATAATGTCAGGGACACAAGTTTAAAAGAAAAGAAAACAACAACCTTGTTTGAAACCTTTCGAATCCACGCTTAATACATCTTAACTAAGAAATACTACGTACAATACCATGTCTTCTTTATGTCTTGACTTCTATAGACTCCAAATGTTACCCAGCTATGTATTTGTATGTATATTGACTCGTTGTTGTCAACAACACATCAGTAGACTTTCAAAAAGGCATTTTCAGGGAAACCAAGTGAAAGAGAGAGAGCGAGAGACACTCCCACTCTGTTTGTCTGGCATAATACCCCAATTATTTTCATGTTCACACTAAAATGCAGCATGATCATATTTGTTTATTGATATTTTTTTTATGGCACGTATTATTTTTAATTAACATTCTGAAAAAATAGCAATATCGCTAGCCCTACAATACAAATGTGGTTGAAAAACATGTGTGGTTGAATAAACAATCCCACTTGGTGGGGATATGGTGTGTGTGCAGGTGTGTGTGTGTGTGTGTGTGTTTATTTGTGAGAATGTGTTTGCGTGAGTGTGTGTCTGTTTTTCTGTGTGTGTGTGTGTGTGTGTGTGTGTGTGTGTGTCGTTGTGTGCGCGTGTCGGTCTGTGTACCTGTGTGTGTGTACACATTGGCTCGGCTGGAGATAGGTTGTGTAACGGTGCTTGCACGTGTCATTAGGTAATAACACTTATATAGCACTTATATATACATTTATATAGCGCTTTTCAATCGCATGGCTTTGCACTGATGGGGAGAAAAACAAGAACAGAAAACAAAACTAAAAAGGGAGATTATGTGAAAGCCATATGACATGTTGTCTAGGTCTTAATGTAAAAAATAGTTGCATAAATCCATGTCAGGAATCACTTTAAGACCATCCGCCCCTCTCTGATAGTTCAAACCTTCTTATCTCTTAAGCGGAGACATGTGAGCACAGCCAGGAGCTGTGCATATCATAGTGACAGGCACAGCATCAGAGACGCCATCTCCTCCCTTCTCTTGCTGCAGCCTCTCGATCACGCTTGCGGCCTATTGGCTGCACGCGTGACATGTGACATGTGTGCAGGTTCTTGGATGAGTTCATAAAGCTCTCGACAGGTTAATGCCTGTAACAGCTCTTTATGGAAACTCATCAGACAGAGAGAGGGGGAGAGAAAGAGACAGGGAGGGAGAGAGAATACACACATACAGAGACACAACAATCTAACACACACCCACGCACGCACGATCGCACGGCAGACGCATGCGCACGTATCCACTCAGAAAACAATGTGCACAACACTCAACCCTCATCATGCAGAAAAAGAAACACAATCACACACAGAAAGCAAAGGGCTCAAACACACACACGCACGCACGCACGCACGCACGCACGCACGCACGCACGCACGCACGCACGCACGCACGCACGCACGCACGCACACACACACACACACACACACACACACACACACACACACACACACACACACACACAGAAACCCAGTACTGTGTGTCTCCACAGTATTCAAACAGGGATGTGGTGGTTTGGCCGGGCTCTCTCTGTGCAGTGTTCTGATAAGACCGCTGGTGCGTGGCCGGCTGATACACTGCGGCGGTGGCAGGCGTTCACACACACGTTGCTTCCCACAGATTGCAGACTGTTCTGTTGCATGCACAACGCGGCTCTCGGTGGATGTAACAGATTTTCTTAAAAGCAAAGTAATAGTGGAACATTTGAACATGTCTCCCAAAGGCGAGCGTCATTCGCCGTGGCTTCAGTGACATGATAATTAAATCAGCATGCGTTAGTCTGTTTCAAAATAAAGGTTCTTCCATGTTTCAGAACTTTCTGTTTCCCATGTCTATTGATTTTGAGAAGCCATTATACCCATGTTCTAAGCAGTTTAGCATTCTTTCATTTCTCTTCTCTTAAAGAACCCTCCTAATTAATACATTGAAGTCTGGTTTTGTTCTCATTGATGTGTGAGGCGAACCTTGTTTTTATTCCTAACGTTTCATTACTATTTCTCTGCTTTACAAGTCCAATAACGCCCAGCTGGCTGCGATCGGTCCCCCCTGATGCCCACCCTCCCCCCCGTTCCCTTCCATCAGCACCGCCCTGCCAGCTCCTCCATCATATCACTATATTACCCAGTCGACTCATGGGCTGATGGGAAAACTTGTCACGCGGCGAATGCAACCAGAAGGCTGAGAGTCTGATATCCCCCCCCCCCCCAATCTGCCTCCTAGCCCCAATCCACCTCGACTCCACCCTGAATCCACCGGCCCACCGCCACCACCCTGCCTCCAGCCCCTCTATACCCCGCCTCCAGCCCGCCTCGACCCCCATCCACATCCCCTCTCTGTTACCTGACATTTAGAACCGACCGCTTTTCTGGGGCACTCCGGAGGAGCGGTGCTTTCCAATTTTTTGGGCGTCTGAAATGGAGCGCGTGAGAGAGAGGGAGAGAGAGAGGGGTAGAGAGAGGTGAGGAGAGAAAGGTAGAGAGGGGTAGAGAGAGAGAGAGGCAGTCTCCTCAGGTGCGCTCACTAACAGGACGACGATAATGATAAGACGGCGTCTGTGCCGCACATGAAAGTTGCGCAGTGGTCTGATAATTTCTCTGTCCGCCACCTGGGATACGCACATAGAAAAACAGCCACCCTTTTCTGAGAAGGAGCTAAATAACCAGCACCCAAAGCTTCACACCACCCATGATTTATACAGCCTGTTTACGTTTAGTTCCCTTTTCAAAGAATGATATATTCTCGGAATATCAATTGCTGTCCTTCATCATGTATCTCAAACATGATAAATGGACACGTCACACACACACACACACACACACACACACATGCAAGCCGAACACACAAACTCCACATAAGTAAAAGTAGAATCTGAAGGTTTCCCGCTGGATTTGTATGCTTGCTGCTCCACTCGACTGAGCGAGGCCTGCTTGGTCACTGAATAGACTCCCACAGACACCTTTCAAGTGAGCCCAATAAGTGCTCACCAAGGCCTCCGTGCCGTGGACATTTCCCAGTAAAGGATGTACATGCACACTACTCGGAATGACAAGTGTCTTTCATTTCACGGTGGCCTTATCTATTTAAACACAAAAATAATGTATCTCCAACTGATGTACGACGAGAAATAGATTGTGTGTAGTTTTAGCTGCATAACAGTACAGCGTACCTGTACAGGTGGGAGAGGCAAAAATAGGGCGGATGACAGGGTTGAGTGCTCCAGCCCAACATTGTCGCCTCCCAGAGGTATCAGCGGTGACTCCAGGTTCGTTCTTCCCAGTCATTGTTGAAGTGGAAGAGGGAGGTTTTGTGATGGCAGAGCTTCTGTGGGTTACATCTGGCCCACATATATGTGAATATTAACAATAATATTAATAATGATGCCAAAGAGATCAATGACAAACTAAAGAAATATGATTTTGGACGGTTAAGCTTTAATTTAAACTCAATACATGTATGATCTGAGTTGATTTGATTGGTGGAGAACACAAACTGTTGGGAACTCCCCCCGACTGGCAAGCATCTCGACTGGAAAGGAATTGTGTCCATGGGGAAGCTATCTGTTCATATCCAGGTCAGGATGCTCCGAATATAAACTTTGCGATAACAAACTTTGTGTATGTGTGAGTCTGTGTATGTTTGTATGTGTGTTTATGTGTGTCTGGATGAATGAATGAGTATGTATGTGTGTGCGTGCGTGCGTACACAACACATCCCAATCCTATATTGGCTAGATAATGGAAGAACAGTGGGAGCTAAAATGTCACCACAGTTGCAAATGGAGCCATTCAAGCTTTTATTCACTCCATGATTTAGCTGACCCCCCGATCCCTGGCAGGTGATGCTATGTACATCTGTGTTTGTGTGTGTATACACATCAGAGTGTGTGATTGCAAGCACTGGAATATGGAATAGATATATGTTGGTTTGTTTTGTTACATGTTTGCCTGCTTGTGATCAAAACTGTAATTACAACGTCCCTCTTTCCTCTGCACATATCACCCCTCCCACAGACCCCTCTGACTCCAGGGCAGCTCCCCTATCCGACTTCTGATGAAGATGAATCGCGTGTCGCCGCTTCTAATGTTCTTATTTTTTTATTTACTTTAAACATGATTCTCTTACATTCTGTATTTTGCTCTCTCTCTCTGTCTGTCTGTCTCTCTTTCTCTCTCTCTCTTCCCGTCTGCTTTTGACCCTATTGACTGGTAATTGCTATAACGACGGCAAATGGAGGCCAGTTTCTATGGAGACAATAAAACTGTCATGTAGTGAATAATAAATATTTGCGTGGCAATTTTGTGCTCCACTGACCCCAAAAGTCAAAGACAGAAAATAAACAGATAAATAAATAAAAATACAAACCCTCCACTGCCAATTAGAGCGTGGCGGTGTCTAGGAGTGTGTGAGAGGGAGCTGAGGGTTGTTGATATCTGAACAATAATAAGAATAATGAACCCATTTTAGCAGCAGTCTACTTTTTGACGCACCATCAGAGCACAGATTATTAAAACTATTGACTTCCAGTCATCCGTTTCCTATTTATTTTAAAATAAAAACCTTTTACGCAATAGAGATCATTCACAATACATGTTCATAACGCAAATCATGTATGTACCAGCGTGTAACCATTTGCATAGATAGGTTGTTAAATGGACTGTGAAACTGTGCTGCTGAGGTTGGGTGATCAGAACACGGCGACGGGAGGTTAGTTAAATACGTCCTGGTCCTCTTTGGAGTGCGATCGGTCTCTTTTGGATACGCCTGGTCCTCTCTTGGTTCCAGAGACATGAAGGTTAGGCTTGGATGAGGGGATCCTAAACTGTGTGTGTGTGTGTGTGTGTGTGTGTGTGTGTGTGTGTGCGTGTGTGCGTGTGTGCGTGTGTGCGTGCGTGCGTGCGTGCGTGCGTGCGTGCGTGTGTGTGTGCGTGTGTGTTGGCGGGCAGGGCGGGTGGGGGGTGTCTGTGTGGGTGGGTGTTTGACACTGTAATCATTAAAAGGAGATGGATGGATTGACTTTTGTAATGGAACGGCATGCCTTCGCAAAAAAAAAAATGAGCTTATGTTTGGTATTGACAATATAAGACCATTTGTTTTCCTAAATAGGAATGCGTCCTTTTATGTGAAACTTGCACCGTGTAATTTTTCTACATCAGCTTTTTACTCCATAAAGAAAAACAGAAGTAGAAGGGTTCTGAAAATAAAAGGTGCCCATCCAAAAGTGCATCCATCCAGGGAATCATACATCATGATAACTGTAGCTACAACTCAAGCCACGGGAGGTTGCTAATGCGAAAACGTATATATGGCAAGTTTAACATGGTGTTGTCTCTCAGTGATGCAGTACTTGATACGAATATTCCCCAGTGGTTCCGGCTACATAATCCTTCCACTGCTTAAATATGTGGGCTTGATTCGTTTAATAATCGGTTGTTCATACAACCACAGCTAAGCTGGTTTTAAATGCTGTGGGGCCATTATGCTTTTTCCCCCCAAACGTTGTAGCCAATACATCTCAACGGTTTCATTAGCACACTGAAAAAGGTAGCCTTGGTTAAGTATGCTTGGAGAGGCTTTAAATGGCGTGCGTATTCATTTGTTTCAAGCGAAAAAGGCCATTAGCTAAATTTGTCCTGACACAAAATTTTAAGTAATGCAGTGGTCTGGGCTGCTTAAGTGATTCCACGTCCAAAACGACATTGTGGAGCTTTATCTTGAACCGTTGCTAATTGTTTTAAACAACTTAAGTCCCTGATGAAAAAACAAAACAAAGTTCTCCTTTTGTAACGTAGAATGTATTTAAAAGTTTGTTTTGGTTTTGGGTAGGCGGCCAGGCCATTCCTCTTGTGCTGTTTCAGGCCTTGTCAGCACTGGCAGAGCACTCTCTCCATAATACCAACCCATTAACCTCTCCTTAAATTGGCCAATCTAAACTTCATCAAGCCTGAAATTGTTGCAATTAGGAGCAAACACGTAATCATGGCAGTGCATGATTAATTTTCCCTTGCATGTTAATGCTTTAATGGACAGGCAGGAAGTGATTATAATCAATTTTGATGATTGAAAAAAATCCAGATTGAAAAATAATCCAGTCAACCCATGGGAATATTGATATGGTTGTATTTGTTCTTAATATACTTGATATTTGGATGTAATTACCTACTTATGGAAGGGAGGCCGAGTCAGGAAGGTCCCACAGAATAATACATACAAATAATAAAGGAATATTTTCTTTCCAATTAGATACACTAGAATGTCTAATGGGATCCAAACTGGGGTCAACATGGTCTGAAAATAATGAATGAATGAATTCTCCTCATGCCCCATGTTTTAATAGTTTCTTTCTGTAATGATGTCATGATGTTGTTTTGTCAGCTGCACCCAGTAAGCTTCCACATCCTCCATACAATCTCCCATGATGCTCTACTTCAGGATCTTGGTAACAAGCCCAAGACCGATTTTAAAACGGCCCTTCAGAATCCGATGGGAGACATCATAGATGCTATCTTTGGACCATGGAGAATAATCGACTGTTTAAGACCTCATGAAGGTCTCATGAAACAGAACCAAATAAACCTCATAATTTGTTCCTTTCAACCAGCTATTCACATTCGGTGTCGGATAGTTAAATAAAGTGATAAAGTGGTTATTTCTAAAAGTGGCATCCCTCTCAAATACTCGTTTAAGGAAAAGGGAAAACAAAAACAATGGACGCACAGAGAGTCTGAAGGTCTGAGAGTTGTTTTGGGTGGTTGAGTCTCCCTATATCAACAATTTAACAAAGTATAGAAAAAAACACTTATAACAAAGGCTTTGTTATTTTATATCCAAATCTAACGTGACAAACAACAAAATTCTGCTCCTCAGCAATGGAGTTCATGTTTTCTCACTTTTGCCCAGAGAAATCACATCATGCAGAATCCAAACACAGGATTTTGTCCTTCGATAATTACCTATTTTACACAGATTCTTCTCTGAATGCCATTTTGCATTGCCTCTTTACACTTACAATAAAATCTGGCAGTGCATGGTGCTAGGAAGGTGTAGGTGGTGTATGTGCATAGTTTATTTATGGAGGAGGTAGGTGGTCTATGGAGGTACTTTGACATGTGTGCTTGGAGTCTGTACGTCTGTGGACAGGACACGTGTGCATTTTTTAACTCTGGAGACTCATCTCATATGTCTGGTGGACACTGGCCTACGTTTTCAAAGTACCAGGACTAGAAGGTTTGCCGAATGTTAGTAACCTAGGTTACCACTGCAGGGACTCTAATAGCTTTGATGTGAAATTGTGGTCCGTGGCCGAGTGGGCCAGCCCATAAAGCACAACCCCCTCAGATGTGTGCGGGCCATCGGGGGAACACACCACGGGTATTGGCAGACGCTTAATCGTGTTTAATTAATGTTGAAATGATAAAATAACAATTTTAATAAGCGATAACCCTCAGTGGGGGAATCAGCTAATCCAAACAGTCTCAAAAAGTATCCCCGGTATCAATCCTGGTTAATTGCAGTAAAGCAGCAGATTAATGAATCAATTGCGCTTTTGAAGCCGCCGTGCCAATAAGGGGCGGCGGCAGATAGCATTTAGTTTCCCCCTGACCTGTCGATACGTATCCAGGGTGGTGGCGCTTCAGAGGCCGGCCCCGCTGACTCCCAGGGCCAGATGCCTGGCCCCCCGGGGCCCTCATTACCTGCGCCTGGTGATGCCGGTGCCTAGCAACCTGAGACACCTTGCAGTGTAGTGGTCGTTAATGCGACGGAATTTATGAACAGAGGAATGCAAAGTGTGCTACACACACTACGATTGTGTGTGTGCGTGTGTGTGTGTGTGTGTGTGTGTGTGTGTGTGGGGGGGGGGGGGGGGGGGGGGGTTTGTTAGGGAAAAGGTTGATGGATTGCTATGAGTAACCGGTAGCTCCTACTGGTGGTAGTAACAGTAGAACTACTTTGCTGACATAGTCACATTAAGGAAATGTACAGAGACAATTTGCAAGATAGCTTTTTCCAGCCCAGCGTGAAATTGGCCTAATGAAATAGCACCATGATAATTATGACTTTGCTTTTTAAAAAGACAATGGAGATTTGGGCGATGTAGAAAAGATAGAAATTAGAAGCAGAAGAGGCGGATGGTGGAAAAAGGAGGAAAAAAAAGGAAAGAAAATCCAATAATAGTAGCAGGGGCACATCGGCTGCACATCAGCATCTCCATGGCGAGTGTGAGCTGTGTGTCTGAATGCCGCCTGCCGCCTTTCTCACAAGGCCGGCCAGCTTAAGTAAGCATGATCCTGCCGCGGGGACGAGCGCTAAAGGAATGTATTTTCTAATTAGATAAAGCCACTTTGCCAATTTGCTGGCTGCTTAAGCAGAAAGCATGGCCGCCTCAGAGCCATCTTGAAGCGCTGCCAATCTGCTGCTCTCCGGCCCCCCGTCCTCGGTCTCCGCAAGCTGGAAGCCCCATCTCCGCAGACACAATGGATCCTCTCTCACCGGGAGGCCCGCCGCACTCTCCCTCCATCTCTGAATGTTCTCGAAAATAAGGAAAACGACGCAAGAGTCGACTTGTTTGTGCAATGCAATTTGAATAAGCCTGTTTCACAGATATGGGCAAAAAGGATGCTAATCGCTGAATCGTTTCTTAGCAAAAACCGTGTGCTGTCGTTGTGTCGGCGCGATTTAACTTAGCTCCGTCGTTCCCTGTGTGGTTTTAACTTGATTGGATATTTATGCATGCACGCCACGCAAAACACACACACACACACACACACACACACACACACACACACACACACACACACACACACACACACACACACACACACACACACACACACAACCACAACCATATACACACATACATACACATACCCACACACACACACTTAAAGGGATATCCTGAGATATATCTGTAATTGCCATTTGCCTGTCTTAGTCTGATTCAGACAAGTTGTTTAATTTCCAAATTAATCATTGTGCGTCCAGAAGGTGAGTTTGCTGGGACACAACTATTTGCTTCTACATAGTACACAGTACACATTTAATCTCCTTCAAAAGATTTCTAATGTGTTCCTATAATTCGGCACTATTTTCGGCACTGCGACTATTAGGCATGACAACTAGCCTTATAACCACCGTGCCGAAAATAGTGCCAAATGATTTGTGTGTTTGTAGACAAACTATCTTGTTGTGTTGGTACTGGCACTCGTTTTGAATAATTGTATAACTATTTGGAACACATTGGAAATCTTTGGCAGGTTATTTAGAGTGTATTTCCCTCACTTCCCACACAACAGGAGCTAGGTTACTGTAGCTCAGCAAGTAAAAAGTGGCTAACGGGAAGCAGATGATAACGCAGTGAACTCCCCTTCTGGAAGCACAACGATACATTTGGAATTGAACGATTTCGCTAAATATGGTTAAGACAGGCAAAAGGCAAAATCCAGTCATCTCGGCATATCCCTTTAAACGAGAAGAGCAGTGGTTCATCTGCGATGGAATCTATTTAATGAAAGAGTACCCCCTCCAAACCTGAAGTGGATAATCAAGGCAGTTTAAAGTTCAGCTTCCCATCCACCTGCAAATAACCAAGACCCAGATACACAGCCATTAGTCTGCTACTTATGGTGATAACAGCCCTCCATTTCTCTGGCTTCGAAGAGACGCACGTTTTTAAAATGCGAGATGAGTCTCTCATGAGTGGAGAGGACGTGACTTTGGCAGAGAGGCGTTTCTTGGTCGGTTTTAAGAAGCCGTTATGAAGTAGAATTCTGCATTCACTTATAATTTCTAGGTTTTCACGTGTGACAACCAAACGCCATTTTATTTCATGCATTTTCTCACGGAAATGTGGGATTTCGTTACAACAAAGCAACATGTGTTTCCCATGCTGTACCTACACCGTACTTACCCTAACACACCTCATTCAATAAAAATTCAAAACCGGAACAATTGATAACCTGCTTCAACAAATCCGTGTGTAGACGTCGTAGGCGGAGCCATGCGTAGGCTAGTGGCCATGTGCATTAAACTCAAATACCTAATAATGCCTTATAGTATTGACGACCGTCCACGTTCAATGAATCCCTCCTAACGGTCATAATCATTACTTCAGTGTTTACTGCGGCTCTAAAGAGCAGATGACTGGGGAAGCTGCAGCGACCGCGAAAAAAAACAAAAACCTGGACCCCCCCCCCCCCCCCCCCCCCCCCCCCCCAACCCCCCCCCCGCCTTGATGTTTCGCCTGGCGCCTGGAGCCATCATTCTCAATCTGCCGCTCTTACACCGACTCAAATTAACAGTTGGAACTCACACATAATTATAAGTTACAGCAGTAATATTTCCCCCTCGCTGCTATACAGTCGATGGCGACAGCTAATAAAATAAAAAACAAAAGTGATCCCGTAAAGTGCCATGGGGGATTCTAACGACTTGGATTAGTGCCAGGGATGTGTTCTCCGGTTTGACTCCAACTCAGCATCGGAGGGATTTTTTCTTCTTTTTAATGAGACTTATAATTATGCACCCCAAACATAATCTGGAAATGAAATACAAAAAACGAGGCAGAATCTATCCACCCCCAGCCCGGCCTCTGATTCTGTCTCTGTGTCTTACTCCGTCTGCGGTGTTATTAGGAAGAATGCATAATATCCCCCCCTTTCCGCCAAACAATGATATGAGCTGAAAAATTGAGGCTTTCATTATTAATATGACACAGTGAGACCGGAAGAGTAACACAAATTAACTGCCATTATCTTATTAATATCTATGAGCAGGAATGGCTCTCATGCATAAACCATGAATCGTCCTATTACACAAATGAAACGAGAGTGAAGGTTAAAATGTTTAACTTCACGCGGCACATGGTCCATGAGCAACAGGTATATACATTCATGATGCATGAAGATACATGAAGCCAGTTAAAGCACCTATTCATCTATTCCACAATAACATATAGTATCGGATTTTCTAGCAATTGCTATTGCATCGCACGCACACGCACACACACAGATGTGTGCATCTATCAGTTGAGATTTGCAGCTGTCTGCCCAGTGTCATGCTTATTTTTAAACCTTTATTCTGTATTTTATCGGGGGGGGGGGGGGGGGGGCAAAGTGTTTCTCAGACCGCGTTTCCCATTAGTTTCCCTCTGGCCTGTGCGTAGTGCTGCTCTCGATCTGATGGTTGGTGCATCGGAGAGCCAAGTGAGAAATGCAGCAGTGTTGTTGAAAACAGCTGTCTGCTGTTCCCATAATGCGAGTAAACCTGGATCGATTACGCCTATTTTTGTCACACATTTCCATAAAAGCCAATTGACTACCAAATCCAACTGATCATGTAATGGTCAACAACTACAAGCACTCCGCAGAAATTGGCATAATCTTTGTCAAAGATAGTGCAATTTGTGTTTATTGATTATATCCAGGTAGGCTTCAAAAATTAGATTAAAACATTAAATTAAAACATTAAATAAAGAAAGAGCTTAATAAAGATTTTTGCCATGGTTTGATGTATGTTTTGTCTGTAATATAGCCATTAAGGCATACATTCTAATCTATTCATTCTGTCTTTTTAAGAGGCAGATTGTGTTTTGGTGTAAGTCCAGCATAGAGTGAGAGGGTCCATGTATCTTTCTCATCATATATTCTGCTTTGGTGAGCTTTGCCAAGGAAGGTGCATGTCTCAGTCTCTTTCAACACCTTCAAATGTCCCTGGCTCCCACTGCCGGTGAATAGGTCTGCTTTATGTTGGGCAGAGCATTGGTGAGGCAGTTATGTATGGAGGGAAATTGTGTGTGTGTGTGTGTGTGTGTGTGTGTGTGTGTGTGTGTGTGTGTGTGTGTGTGTGTGTGTGTGTGTGTGTGTGTGCGTGTGTGCGCGTGTGTGCGTGCGTGCGTGTGTGTGTGTGTGTGTGTGTGTGTGCGTGTGTGTGTGTGGTGTGTGTGTGTGTGTGTGTGTATGTGTGTGAGTGTGTGTGTGTGTATATTTGTGTGTAAGCAGCCTGCAGGACATGGAGATCACAGCTGGAATGACCGTCAGCACGACCATGAAGAATTTATCTTGACCCATAGACAAGTTTTCTGGTTAATCCAGAGTTTTAAGCCCATGGATGTGGGGACTATTCCGATTCCCCTTCACTCTTAACGGTTACTTCAACAGGGAATCTGGCTTTATAAACCTTAGTGGGGAGACAAACTAACAAATATGTCTTGTTGCATTGAACAAGGTTTGATGCTTCTTCAATGTCTTCTCCTGGGGGATGAAGGTCGGTCAGCATGATCTACTGAATGATTGTGGTCTTTCACCGAGTCTGGAGATAAACACAAGGCGAGTGTAGGACACACAGAGACATACCAAGTAAAATGATGAAGTGTACCTGTGATGTTATCCAGTTCCTCCCACATTAAATACAAGGCTACTTCAGTTGATAAACGGTGCGTTTGCCATGACTCTACAATGCCAATCTATTTTATGCTGATCTGCAAAGCTATTAAATGACAAGACCCTTTAGTGTACCCCTTATTTATGTATTGGATTTTATATGGATAATATATTCCTGAACAGATATGGCAATATATTGCACAATAATTAATGTATACCCACAATAATAATTAATATCACAGATGAATATGTAACTGACATTAATGTGTGCTGGGAATGAGAGAGAGAGCTTGTGAAATACACTATGTATTTCACAAGTTAAGTGAGTGAGGCCAGCAGAACTTCAATAGTTTTGATAGTTGCATTTTCTTAAGAAATAAAATGGGAGGCAATTGAAAGGTCTCCTCCTTACCTCCACATATTTTCATTTAAAATGGAGACACCACTTATTTCTCTGTGGAAAATTATACTCAGACACAGCACAAAAGGTACATTATAAAGTGAAATATCGGCCCATATTGTGTGTGTCTGTGTGTGTGCATGAGTGCATTTTAGTGTTTGTCTGTGTGTGTGCATGCTTGTTTGTGTGGGTTTGCTTCAAATGCATTTCAATTAAACTGCCAGTGAAGGGTGCGACCGGTCCTTCTTCAGTGAAAAGTCATTTCACTGTTCAGAACAATTCCTAGAAATTCAGCGAGGAGCACAGAAGGTTACTGAACAAGGTACTTCATGGCAACATTGGTTATAACGGTTATTTTGAACCTTGTTGGCTGGATGGATTCAATAAGTCATTCATTCATCAATTGATCATTGCAGCTATACACAATCTTACCAACATTCACATCATTCAATGTGAGGTATTTCAGAGAATAACAAGAAATCGTGAGCATATTGAAGGGCATTACGTGCTCCAAAAACAAAACCAGTTTAGAAATCAGCATTTTTCTTCTAGCTTCTCGTTGATTAGCTTCTTCTCGTTTCCTTGCCTGCACTAAAAACTGGAGGCTAAGTTCAGTGTGTGACACTGGATGTCTTTGAGGAACATCATAAAGGCTCCTTATTAAAAGCCCAACTTTAATTAGGAAAATTTTTAACGCAGAGCCCTTTAAGCGACTTTCTAAGCATCTCACACTCTCCCCCCCTCTCTCTCTCTCTCTCTCTCTCTCTCTGTCTCGCTCTCTCTCTCTCTCTCTCTCTCTCTCTCTCTCTCTCTCTCTCTCTCTCTCTCTCTCTCTCTCTCCCTCGCGCTCTCTCTTTCACATTCTCCTTTTCTCTCTCTCTTTCTTTCTCATCCTCCCTCCCCCTTGTCTATCTCTGTCTAGGTCTGTCTCCCCCTTTCCCTTGCCGTCTCTCTCTTTCTCCCGGTATATATCGATTTCTACTCTCTCTCTGTCCTTGTAGTTCTTGTTCCTCACTACCAAACCTGCAGAGGCCACTGGGCCTATCCAGGCCCAGTGAATCAAATAAAGAATACATCTAAACATGTTCTGCTACTTTCTCTCCCCCCTCCCCCTGTGTCCTTACCCTTCCCCTTCCCCCGTCCCCTTCCCCCCACTCCTCTGGCTCTGGCTCTGACTCTTGCTCTGACTCTGGCTCTTACTCTGGCTCTTACTCTTGCTCCTCTGGCTCTTACTCTTGCTCCTCTGACTCTTGCTCTGGCTCTGGCTCTGGCTCTGGCTCTGGCTCTGGCTCTGGCTCTGGCTCTGGCTATGACTCTTGCTCTGGCTCTGACTCTTGCTCTGGCTCTGACTCTGGACGGCATGTTAAGAGTCGGGTCTCATGTTGTGGGGAGCTGGATCTCGTCTGGCAGGATTACCCTTAACACCGTGTTCACCGCCGTCACACCTCATTAGCCGCTCTCCTCCACCAGTGGCCATCGGAGCGAACAGGCCATCTGATAACAAAACAAGCAGTAGATACAGTTCACTGCAGCCACATGTTTGTCTTAGCTTGAGTTTCCCCAACGTCAAGTGCTGCACTCTGAAAGCGAGCCGGGTTCCTCTTGAGCCTTTATGCCTCCAAGTTATAAACATGAAACTAGCTGAAGTTACAAGAACACTGGACGCCTTCAGAATCCCTGAGAAGCCGACGAGGCGAACCGTCAAGTGAGGAACGCGAGGAAGAGAAGGTGGTTCGACTCGTGCTCAAATCTTCCTCCCTTACCGCTAGCCAAAGCCTTCCCCCTTTCTTCTCTACACCCCCGACCCCCCCTCCCACCGTCCGTCCTACCAAGCAGCCAAGTGGCAGTGTCCGACCTGTCTGCGCACTGTGGCGCGCGTCTAAAGCCGCCGTTCCCCGACCACGACGCACCGCAGTCGTGACCTTCAGGACGACGGAGAGGAGGAGGGAGGTGGACACGACACAGCACCTGGCGGCGTGTCCGTGGCGCCGGGCCGCTCGCCGCCATCCCAGAGCCAATCAGGGCCCGGGCCCGCGGCGGCCTGCTCCGCCGACACGCCGCCAACACAGGATGAGCCCACGGCCTTAATCCCTTAATACGTAACGACGCCATGTTAACGTAGAGCGCCAAGGTCGTGTCCCCGGCCTGGCACACGCTCTTAGAGGCATGTTTACTTTTTTGGGGGGAAGGGGGTCTGTTTAAATGTCTGAATGAAACAAATGAAAGGGCATTTAATTTGTTTAATTGATCAACCGTAGGGTATTTCTGTGTACGGTGCCACCCATAAACACTTAATACCTGAAGAAAGACAGTTGTGGCTCAATCTGATCTTTGATTTAGAGGCGCGAGAAAAGCAGCGGCGATGAAGGCCGCGTGTTTGCCTAATAGTCAGCATGCGGCTACGTGTACACCTCTTTCCTCATTGGAAACAATTGGAAAAAAGTGCTCAGAAAAACACATTCTATTGACAGATAGGCTTGAGGGCGAAAACGCAAGATAATGTTTTGGGAAAGTTTAGACCACAAAACTCAATGATAAATATCTCTGAATGCATGACCGTTGTCAGGGTTTTTCATCAACATTGCCATTTTGATGAAAGTTGCAATGCCTGAGAATCAATCAAACTTGAAAAAATGAATACCGGAGCGGCCCACATCCTCTCTTCGCACATCATTGACCGTGGACCACAAACCGAACGAAATGAATGCGTCAGAATGTTCCCTCATTTCCATTCAAATCGGTGTGTTGTTTGTGCATCTCTCTGATTGATAACTAGTGTTCAGGCAGCCATGGGAGAGGGTGTGCTTTACCCTGGCGAGGGTCTAGTAAAGAGGAAAATAGACAAGTATTATGGTGTGCGACCTCTAAGAGTAGCGACTGTGAAACCAACCTATGGCCATTTAGATCTCAACTGAAGAAATCACTTCAAAGATCTCCTTAAGGATAGCACACAGCTTTCTTTATTGGCTTGTTTTCACGCTCTTTGACCTCCAGTCCCATTAGGTTCACAGTACGCTGGTTGTAAACATATCATTTGTTGACACGGGGTGGACGCAGGTGGAATGTTTGTTTGCAACAAAAATCGGTGGTGATACCAGGCCCAAAAGATGAAGGGAAAAGCTTTTTTGCACAAAAGGATTGAACAGATTGTCGTTCACTTGGATCGACCTCTCTCGGCCCAGCGTGCTGCGTCTCTCTCCAGCCCGTTGGTCCTCAGATGGTGAAGAACCGACTCACCGTTAGAACAGGGGAGCCATTGTTTTGCAACTGTCAACAAAACAAAACAAAACAAAACACATTTCAGTTTTAATGTATTTACTAAAGACTGAGCTAAAACAGTGACATTGAAAGCAATATGTTTGGATGTGATAACTTAAGATGAGCATACACAAAGAAGATTACTTATTTATAGATGGTACACATTTGCATAATTATTCATAATCATCATTATTCGAAAGAGAAAGCTCCAGTTGAACTGGCCGGCCCTGCTTAACATGGATATGCAAGAACTGTATTCAGGAAGAACGTCCCTGTGCTACTCTGTGGGTGTGTGTTGGGGGATTATGGAACATTAACCGTTTTTATGTTCACAGTTGATGCGTTTCCGTTGGTTTGCATGCATTAATACTTCTGTGTATCAACAAGCCTGCTGAATGGCCTGCAGTTTACTTTCAAAACACATCTAATGTTATTCGTTTTGCAGCAGCAATTATCCATGTGAATAACATATTCAGCCCTGCGCTCACTTGTTTCTAATTCCTGCTGTGTGGTTTTCTTTTACACAATTTATTTGTTCACCTCGTCTTTAGAATAATGAACGTAATGAGTAGTGCGGGCGGAATGCACAATGGTAAGATTGGTATGTTTTTGTTTCCTGAATGTATCTGAATTTATAATAATTAATCAACAGAATTTCAGGAACGGCAAATAACAGTTAATACTTTTTAGTAGTTTTATTCAAATTTTATTTAAAGGAACGTGTTTTTTAGCAACCAATATTCTTTTTTTTCTTGGGCCCCTATTTTTTTCCTCAGCTAGAGGTGATAATTGTCTTTTGGCTGAATTTTTTTTTTTTTTCTGTGGTTGTGTTTAGGTTTGTCCGTTTTCTAGGTTATGATTGGCTCTGTCACTTAGGAACCACAGGCCCCGCCTCCTGTGTGTTCACCTAACCGCATATTAATGACACGTTTATCAGCCAATCATGATGGGTTCCCCGTGTTGCTTTGTTAGAGATTGAAACATTCCCCCATTACACTAACCACTAATGTATCATGGTTGATTAAAAACATAGTTCAGCGTAATTTTATATATCTTTATTTCATTATGCATGGTTAACACAATACAAGTACATTACTTAACCATTAACTAGCATTAGTTTATATAATAGTCTATCATCATTTCTGTGAACCAGCATTTCTAATGGATGTTTAATGTTGTGCACTGCAGGGGTTTTTGTCAATTTAAAATATATATATTGTAGGATATCTACACTTCGTTTTCCATGTGCTAACTCTCTTTAGTAATTCTGATTAATAGCTCCCAGATATATTTTGTCTTTCAGTCTTTCATAAAAATCACTTCAACATAGTTTACCAATTAAAACAATAAATTAGGAGCAAAAGGGAATGTTTGAATGGTTTACCAATGTTAACTTTTCTGCCCCTAAGACATACAAAAGTAACGGTTTATTTCAACAGATGATCGCACCTTTAATGTGAAGACACCGGGGAACAACACCTCACAGTTTTCACTTCAAAATGCAGATAAGGGTAATCTGCACCCAGATCTACCTCACTATAGATAAGCTGTTTTATGCTAGTTCAATGCTTGTTCCAGAGCGCCAAAGGGCCCCGCCTGCTAGCGCTCATTCGGGGGGCAATATGCACAGCGCTAAGGGCAGAGACTGTTGAACCAATGACGGCGTCAGGGCCCTCTGTGTCCATACTCAGAGACTTGGAAGCGCTGACTCTTTCCTACCGATATAAGTGTTGTGAAAGCTCTGCCTTTGGTGCCGCCTTCTGTCTTGCAGCAGGGCTACTCTACGGAGGGTTCAGACTCCTCCATTGTCATGCTAGCGGATGAGAGGAGCCAGGAAGGCTGTCCAGGTTTCGCTGTGCACCGGTGTGAATGAGAGAACATAGTCAGCAGGGGAGGGGTGTAAACACAAGCTGATTTTTCATCATTCTGTTTCATACCGTGTGCCCACCTGTGTTTCCCGCCCTCTGTAGACCGGTGTGTTGGTTCAGGACCAGAGCTAGCGAGACGTGAGACGCACAAAGAGGTAAAATATCAGCCAGTGGCATCTTTTTCTTTTTTGGTACAGATTTCTTCCAGAGCAATCCTGTCACTGTTTCATTCAACCGCTTTTGCTGGTATAAACTGAATTTTAAAAGGTCAATATCAATGGGGATTTTGATATTTCTCTATTTGGATTTGATTACAGCTTGAGATGACAGAACACTGCTGGCTATAATTATAAGGTTTATCTTCTGGTTTTAGAATGATAAATGGAACAGTGTTGTTAATATTTGATAAGATCAGTGGAACCCTATATGCATCCATTCAGCTCAAGCCCAGGTCCTACACTGAATAAATCTCTCAAAAAAATTCCATTCCTGGGGAAGATAAGTAAAAATACCGGTCTTCTGGCTTATCTATACCAGGAATGTAGTTTCCCTTTGAACACTATTTTCCCTACGATATGAACAGCCAAATATGGTTCTGGTCCAAACCTTGGGTTTATTGATGTATTTATTCATTTGTGTTTGTCGCGGGCTCCCACTTCAGATGAGGGCATGGTCGGTTTCCTTTAAAGTGTAGAAAGGCGGTAGATGAATGGCCGCATTACAGATGCATTGCTGTAATCCATAGACCCTTATTATATTTCAGTTCCCCTTTTGATACAACACAAGCCTCCCACCGCTTCCCATTGATCTCCATCGCGTCAAGGACACACAACCAGACTTCCTGCAGTCAGTCATTTACCCCAGGACAAGGACGAGCTTCACAATACACGCACCCATGGAGACTCCCAGCATGCATCTGTCCATCGCTGTCACATGGGGTCCTACTGGCCTGTAGCGCGCACCCCGCTAGGGACGGAAACGTTTGGAGAGGGACAGGCAGAAAACAAGTACATTTGTTCTCAAATTCAACATATTGGCTAGGAAATGTGGGATCCACCCAAGGAGTTATTTCCTAATTATGATGTTTGTGTAATCATTATGGCTGGCGGTGCAGGTCTTCTGACACGGTTTGATGGGCACAAACAATAGCTCTATATTTTTGTATTACCTTAAATCTTAGACTATGAGCTGGTGCATCTTGGTTACTTCTCTTCATTCAGGATTCAGACTTATACATTTGTACATTTCAAATGCACCACTATTGAAAGTGTAGGCTTGTAGGTTCTGTCAAACAATTTCTAGCTCTAACTCCTTTATTTTAGGATGTTGAATTTGTTGGATTCTTCCTTTTCACCCTGAAGCTCATCCCACATTTCTCTTTCAGTCAATAGAGTTCAGAGAGTCTCTGTATGTTTTTTAGAACTGTTCAGTACCGGTTGTTGTGTGCTTATGCTGACCTGCAGCTGTGGATGTAAAGGTATTTACCATCAGCCGGGCCCATTGCAGGCTGTCAGCCTACGCACAGGCCACCCCATCCCTTACATCCTCCTTATGTATCTCCAGCCCGATCCATTCACTCCATCTGTACGCTTTTGGGAGGATGTTTCTTCGTTTTTATTTTCTCTTTATTCTATGTAGACACATTCTGACAAAAATACAGACTTCAGACATACTTGGAGCTTAGGATAATTTATGTGCATTTAAATATAGTGACGGTAATAGAGTACATCCCAAAATAAACACAATTCAATCTGGCAGTTAAACGCAGCATGACAAAGGGCCCACCCTCCCCCCTTGACGTACTTCTTTTGGTCCGACCCATTCAGAGCGGAGGCTGATCTCAAGTGAATGCCATAGTTCTCCTTTCTACTTCTTATTCAACTGCTGTTTCTGGTGTCAGGCACCTTGTCAAGAAATCACGGGCAGCACATATACGGTAAAGTTTAGGTTGTCAGAGAACAAAACAAAACAATTACACACCGTGTGTGTGTGTGTGTGTGTGTGTGTGTGTGTGTGTGTGTGTGTGGGGGGGGGGGGGGGAGCAGCAGGCGGGCGTGTGAAGACAGTTTATCGGCAGGCTGTCAGCTTCGGTTTTCAGTTTGGTCTTCTGATCAGTGTAGATCTGTGTGTAAATTCAAAGGTACACGTTCAATTGCAAGCATTTATGTAGAAGACAAATGGCCAATTAAATGCCATTAGAATTCCCCCTTCCCCAAATACCCTCACGCACACATCCAACCAGTCGCTTCTGTGTCAGCGATGCAAAGCGACAACCTGAGTTTAAAGTGAGGCATATGTTTATGTAAAACAAGTAGAAGTGCAGCCATACCCAGGGTTGCTGGTAGTCTGGGAACAGGTATGGCCTTTTGCTAAGTGGCTTCTTACTGCTTCAGACCTTGGCGGTCACATGATCATTCTGAGAACCTCTTGGTTCCATAGAGGATTTGCCTTCAAAACATACAGTGCGATTCTTTCTAAAATCCCGGTTTGTATTGGCCGAGAGCATTTTCCAGTGTAATCAAATATGAGTTTAATTGTGAAAACTAGGATAAAGTTGTAATGCGTACAAGACTACTAATTACTTGAGAATTGAGGAGGCTCATGGGAAGTGTGGTAGATATCGTGGAAACGAGCGAAAATTAAGATATAAAGTCATTATTCCCGGCAATGATAAAACATTTACGGTACATGTATTGGTTTGAACAGGAAAATAATCCAATTATCTATTGCTTCAGCAACAATTACGAACCTTCATATTGTGGTTTGGCCGTGAATAAATTGAACGAAGCAATTTCAGCAGGGTCTAACAAAAAGGTAATTGGAGTGGCACTCTCCGCAACATGTAACAACAGTACATTACATTTATAAGACAGACAGTGTGAGATGACAATGTTTTAAAGAAAGGGCTGAGGACATCATTTGAGAATCACTGCACACAACAAAAACATTCTTCTCTTCTTTGAGATCCTTAATGATGACTCTTAAGTCTAATGGCATCCGAGTTCCAAGAATCGACTCTCTTTGAATCGTGCTCCATAGTCCTCTTTACTACTTTAAATCACGCAGCTTCTTCTTTTGAAACATGAAAGCCATAAAGCCTGACAAAACAAGACAAGTTCTCTTTAACATAGGTAGAAATATAAACGTGCTATTTTTCAATCAAACTTTAACTTCCCAAACAGGATGTCCGCCTCCTCCCTCCCCCCCCTCCCCCCCCCCTCCCCCCCCCTCCCCCCCCCCTCCCCCCATTCCTGAGGTAGGGCACTGATTGGCCAGGGAGAGGCTACGGGCAGCACGGGGGTCTTTATGTCAGCTGTCCGACCTGGGACGCAAGACCCTTTGTAGCCACCTGCTCTGATGCCCTTCTGTTCTCCTACTGGCTCTGTGCTCAGACATATCTCTAGAGAGGCCAATCAAATACTCCTCGGATCGATAGACCACCACCCAAACAGCAAGGCAGGCCTTAGGCGAGTAAGTGTGTGTGGGGGGGGGGGGGGTGCATATCGATAGATGGAGATCTTATGCTGAACACATTTTGTGACCCAACAACGCAGCATAGCTGACATAGAACCTGCTGTCACCGTTGATAGCTTGAAAGCAGCACATCATTGTTTAACTGCTCCCTCTGGCTGTCTATCGTTCTCCAGAAACAGGCCGTAGGATAAACTGCTTTGGAATCTCACACACCATGTGTGTGTATGTGTGTGTGAGTGTATGTTTGTATAAGTTTGTTTGTACGTGTGTGTGAGCGTGTGCGTATGCATTTGTGCGTTTGTTTGTATGTGTGTGAATGTGTGTCCGAATGCATGTGTGTGTTTGTATTGGTGTGTTTGTGTGTGTGTGTGAGTGTATGTGTGTGTGTATGCACCTTCACATGCGCTTGGATGTGTGTATGTTAGTGTGTGTACAAATGTGTGTCTGCGTGTATGCACGTGTGTGTGTGTGTGTGTGTGTTTGTATGCATGTCTGTGTTTGTATGTGTGTGTGTGTGTGTGTGTGTGTGTGTGTGTGTGTGTGTGTGTGTGTGTGTGTGTTTGTATGGGTGTGTGTTTGTGTGTGTGTGAACCTTCACATGCACTTGGATGTGTGCACATGTGTGTGTGTCGAATATGCTTATGTGTTTAGGTGTGTGTGTGTGTGTGAGTGTGTGTGTCTGTGTGCATGTGTGTGTCTCTGTGTGTAAGCGTGAGTTAGATTCCTATCCAGAAGTATATAAGTCACAGAACTCAATGCCTTCCAACCTAATATTTATTCTTAGATGAACTCCGTCATACCTTTGTATATAATCCATCGTTTACAGATGGAACTATTTGATGAATTTCTCTGTCCCTACAGAGGCACTATCTCTCTCTCTCTCTCTCTCTCTCTCTCTCTCTCTCTCTCTCTCTCTCTCTCTCTCCCTCTCCCTCTCCCTCTCTCTCTCTCTCTCTCTCTCTCTCTCTCTCTCTCTCTCTCTCTCTCTCTCTCTCTCTCTCTCTCTCTCTCTCTCTCTCTCTGTTCCTCTTCTCGACAGGTAATTGGGAAACTAGTTAGCTGTGCGCGGACACATTTGCAGGACAACTACTGTGGTCCTTTGACATGGTGGCGTGGGTATGAATCAGGGCGGGGGGAGTGGAGGCGCAGGCCAACAGATCCCCCCCACATCCGGCTCTCAGTTCAAACAAGTGGAAGCTCGGGAATGCGGGAGAATTAAGCAGTAACTGTCCTTCTTTAGTTCTGCTAACTAGCTCCACACACACACACACACACACACACACACACACACACACACACACACACACACACACACACACACACACACACACACACACACACACACACACACACACACACACACACAAGCACATAAGTGCATGCGTTACTAACACACACAAGCACACACACACACACACACACTGGCACACTGAATCAACGTTGTTTGGTGCATTAATGCACACATGTGTGGTGTCATCGCTGACACAGTACACTGCTGTATAGATACATGCACTTATTTAAAGCACTAATGTAATGAGGTGTAAAGTTTGGAATCTTCTGCATATACTATTATAACTGCATATTCAGCATCAGAGCTGCATTGCCAGCACTGCACAATGCAGAGAACCATGCCTGTCCCTCAAATCGTATTTGAGGGAACTATATACCCTATAGTTCTGTACGGGTATTCAACCTAAAAGTGAATCAGTCAGAAAAAGATGCAGTGGCATCTCTGTGTTGCACAGTTAATAATGACCAATTTCGTCATGACAACACAGCTACTTATGATATTCATCACTAGAAATGTAAGGTAAAGTGATAGAGAGAGGTGTTTTGGGAGAGAGTGGCTGGGGGAGAGAGAGAGAGAGAGAGAGAGAGAGAGAGAGAGAGAGAGAGAGAGAGAGAGAGAGAGAGAGAGAGAGAGAGAGAGAGAGAGAGAGAGAGGGAGGAAGAGAGAGAGAGAGAGAGAGAGAGAGAGAGAGAGAGAGAGAGAGAGAGAGAGAGAGAGAGAGAGAGAGAAAGAGAGAGAGAGAGAGAGAGAGAGAGAGAGAGAGAGAGAGAGAGAGAGAGAGAGAGAGAGAGAGAGAGAGAGAGAGAGAGAGAGAGAGAGAGAGAGAGAGGGGAGAGAGAGATGCTGGGGGGAGAGAGAGAGAGAGAGAGAGAGAGAGAGAGAGAGAGAGAGAGAGAGAGAGAGAGAGGGGAGAGAGAGATGCTGGGGGGAGAGAGTGGGTGAGGGACATAGAGAGAGGTGTGGGGAGACAGATATGTGTGCGGAAAAAGAGGGAAAGGCTGGGAGATAGAGAGATGTGTGGGGAGAGAGAGAGAGGTGGGGGAGAGATAGAGAGAGAGAGAGAGAGAGAGAGAGAGAGAGAGAGATGGAGGTGAGAAGATGGGTGTGGTGGGAGACAGAGATGTGTGGGGAGAGAGAGAGCGAGAGAGAGAGAGAGAGAGAGAGAGAGAGAGAGAGAGAGAGAGAGAGAGAGAGAGAGAGAGAGAGAGAGAGAGAGAGAGAGAGAGGAGAGAGAGAGAGAGAGAGAGAGAGAGAGAGAGAGAGAGAGAGAGAGAGAGAGAGAGAGAGAGAGAGAGAGAGAGAGAGAAAGAGAGAGATGCATATTCATGCATATTCAGTTCATGCTCTTAATTTGCTCCACTACAAAATAAAAGCGTGGCAGCCTTGTGCTCTAAGGCGCGGGTGAGACATCTGTTGAGGTCCACTAAGAGTGTAAAAAAACGGTTGGTGATTGTGATTTCAGTTGATCAAGAAGAAACACATCATAACGTCTCCCGCTCCATGCTTGATTCAGACGCTGATGTGCCGGGTGAAAATACACAAGCGTTTGTTTGAGTCTGTTACCAAGGGAACCTGTTCTGGGTTTAAAGTGAAAGTCATAGTTTCAAATTCATTTGAATTTGTCATGCATGCACAACGTAATCTGTTGTATGTGGTTTGATGCTAATAAACCCGGTGTAGACCCATGGGAAATATAAGACCATGCCATTGCTAGATGCCCATGCAGTTGTGTTCACGTGAATAGTGGATAATTAGAATAGGAATTATGTATGCTATGAAAACACGATGCATCATCAGAAGCAGCTATATCATCGAAATATTTGCAATGTACTGTGTTGCGACTATGATGAAGGGCTGAATCTCTGCACGGCGACACAGGGGATGACAGAGTGAAAGTCAGTGATATTTAATGTGCTGCCTACCCTGTGAGCAGCTCATTAAGCCGTCGTTTGTTACGGGCATCCTCAAGCATAATGATAGAAACACAAATAAAAATAAATGATATGGGCAAACTGCCAAACGGTGATTACTTTGTCAATAAATCCTTTGGAAGATTACAGCCGCTTTGAGGGGTGGAAACAACACAGAAGAATGCAGAAGAACTGTTTGAAAAAAATCTGTTTTGTCTTTTTGTGTGTGTTGACTAAAGATGATGAGCACATACAAAACCAAGCAGCAACAACAACATGCAGTCTACATTTCTACCTTAGTAAAGATTGTGAATAGACACCAGCCAGGCCGATCAACATGATCCAACTACTTCAAATAGAGGCTAAATAATTCAACTAAGACCAGAGAGAGACGGGGCCTTTTCGACATGTTGTCAGGGAGATCAGCCAAGAGACAAACGCTTGGGTTCAGGAGTCTGACTATCAACTCATCCGCATGGCGTGGTCTGCAGCATGTAGCCTGTACCGCTGCAGACAGCGCAGTATGAAGAACACCACTGCTGGGATGGACGTGGCTGTTTTAAAGAGCTTTCTGATGGCTGCTAATCACAGCCAAACAGACATTAGCGTAGCTGGATCATGTCTGCCCAGGCCCATGGCCAGCTATGAGGTCAACGAAGTCCGGATCTCCATCATTTCATCGAGATAAAAATTAAATGAGATACTAAAAATGCACAAAAGAGAACTTCTCCGAGATGAGGAAACGCTTCATTCAGTTGAGCCTTGTTACCTGTGTCCGCCGTCTCTGACATCTGTTGGTGCGTGTGTGAGCTGAGCACCACCCCATCCCACCCCCCAACAAAACTGAGCCCCCGCAACTGAAAACTCAACCCCCGCCTGGACCTCACCATTCCTCAAACCTTGTCTACGGCCCTGTGTCCGCATGACAGAAGGTAAGGAGAAAATGCCGCCTTTCGCTGAAACCTGAATATCTGTTCTGTAACTGCTCTTTTTTTTTTTGCAGAAAAAACTCAAAACATCAAACAAAGATGCAGGAGTTAATGTTTTATTGAATGCACTTAACGGAAATGCAGCATTTATTGACTCTGTTGAATTTAGCTTGTTAAGATTGAACATTAAAACAAATATCTATGTAACATAAACAGGATGATCACAAAAATTGACTTAACCCTAACACTTGTACAAATCTAATCTTTCCTTGCCCTCCCCTCATAAGGCGCTATTTTGGGAACATTACACACTATGGAAACTGGTCCAATTTGAGCCAGTTTGCCACTGCTTTCGGATTATATATTTTGTAGTGACGGTGAATCTCTATGTGTGTAGTTTTTTAATATTACTAACAATCCAAACACAGCAGTCTGCAAATGAACTGTCTTCGCAACTGCTGAGCAGACACAAGCTTTCATATGCTTACACAACATCTGTGTCAATGAATAGTTTTCTTTTGGAGTGTTCATTTGAGCAAAACTCTATTTCCTCCTTTTGCTGCTCAAATGTTAATTAATCTTTAACAACGTTCGAAGACACCAGGCAGGAATGAAAACCTCTTTCTCTCTCAATAATACTCGGGTGCCACTACCAGTCAGGGTGCTAGCGGGCTGAGCTAAGCTAAATCTGCCTCTGCTGGCATATCCTCAGCACACACTCATTATATAACAAAAACACATTTCCGCCACAATATGTTGGCTTATTAAATCAAACTATTGTGGCCAAACTGGCAGGGGATTACAATAATCCTCAGGGGAACTTTGCTGATAAGGAGAGACGTAAAAGCATTAGCATCAGCCTCTATTCAACGCAACGGTTCGGCTTCTCTTTAACATTTTGGGTCGGGCAATTCACTAGATAAATGGAGGCTATTCTTAAGCATCACTTCTTGAACGCAAAGTGTTTTTTTGGGGCGAAATGGAAATAACGTGCAGCTGCATTTCAAACCAAGTTATGCATCATTTAAATCTTAATTGATCTTTATGAAATTAATTATAATGAAATTATATATATTTTTTGTCTTAACGCTTTAATCTCATTTTAAATCTTGAGTTACAATGAACGTGAAGTATTGCTGAAATTGTGTACTCATCAATAAGTGTTCATCAATCAGATGATTTGGATTGCTGTGAGTGATTGAATCACAACTGGTCTTCCAATATTCAAATAAACAGAACTAACAGGAGGATATTCCATTCAGATGCTGTCTACAGCTGCCGTGCAACTCATTGAAAAAGCATATTAGAGCGCAGTGAAATGAGCAACGATCACACTTTTAAAAAACTGATCGAGGCCCAGACAGAACATATACTGAGCGATCATCGGGTGATGTCGCCCAAATAAAAAGCACAAAATAAAATCCAACCACTGAGTAATGAGAAACAAATGAATTCATTGAGATAAATTGTCCATTAGCGTTTGCTCTGGCACTTTGTCTGGGATTTGAAAAGTTCAGTGCAATTTGTGTTTACAGAATTAATGGTTTCATCAGTGTAATTCTGCCAGGAGGCACCATTACTTGTCGGCTGCGAGGGAACTGTGACATACCCAGTCTATCAGACGGTGTGATGCGCTTCTCTCTTGTTACCGCTCGCTCATCAAGACTAATATTTAGACTGGTCAGCCCTAAAAGCGGGGCACAGCATGAGAACAGTCTGACAGCCTTTATCTATACACTCTTGCAACACACGCTTTACATGGTTAAGGGGGCTGGGGCAGGACAGCCTAGAGGTGGTTGTGCGGCAGTATGAGCTGAGCCAATAAGTTCTGGATTTAGACCCAGGCATCCTATCCCCTGCTCCTTAATGACTTGTGTCTACTCTCTATCACTAGGTCATTTCGGATGAAGGCGTCTGCTTAAAAAGCAGTCATGAATAAACAACAATACTACATTCCACTCTATGCACGTCTTTCAGGTGTTTTGCAGTGGAT
>NC_044048.1:17832231-17842231 GCF_902167405.1 Gadus morhua | reverse complement strand
AAACACACATATGTCTCCATGCAAGGTGATCCAAGTCCCGTACGAGCGCATATGTGTTTTTGGATTCCCCGTGTCAGCCAGCCAGCAGCACGGCCGAGGTTGCGGTAAGGTTCAGACACGAGCGCTTTTAATGAGTCGTTTTGGAAACGTGCTGATGGGAACCATTTCCTCTTTGCTCGAAATCCATTCGCTGAGATGGTTGTGTTAGATTACGTTTAACACTGCGATTATACTATACTACACTACTAAGCATCCGAGGACCCACCGAGAGACGGTATAGGTTTCAATTTTTCACAGTCTGGTGAAGGAAGGATGCTTTGGCTTAGAGTCCATTGGGTGAGCAGGTATAGATCCTCTTCATTGGATTTGTCTCAACCAATCATTCAAACACATCAGTAAACTCCAACTCATCTATCTGTTTCATCTGGTGGACGGCTCACCGTTCCAGGGAGAGAGAGAGAGAGAGAGAGAGAGAGAGAGAGAGAGAGAGAGAGAGAGAGAGAGAGAGAGAGAGAGAGAGAGAGAGAGAGAGAGATAGAGAGAGAGAGAGGAGAGAGAGATAGAGAGATAGAGAGAGAGAGAGAGAGAGAGAGAGAGAGAGAGAGAGAAACAAATGGAAGGAGCATCCAAGAGAAACAAATGGAAGGACAGGATGAGGTTGACATTAGAAGGAGGATGTCTCTGTTGTACTGCAATATGTCTCCTAACGATATAAATTCAAGGTAAGCAGTGTGACAGCAACCCAAAACGTTGAAGCAACCCAAACGTTTGTTTCATGCCTTGGTCTGTTTTCAATGCTACTCATGATGTGTCAGAACTAAGCAACAATCAGAAGTCGCGGTGTAATTTGTGTCCTTTGTCTGTTGAAAGCGGCTGTGGGCTGGGAGCAGTTGTTTGGATGCAGTCTCATGTTCCACACAAAGCAGAGGAAAGAGATGTGGCTGAAGAGAGGAGCAACAACCTGAAACATGTCAGCATGTGAAAGTCGCCTGATCTCCGTTCTGTCTCTCAATGATCTCCACGAATACAATTAGAGTGTGCAAAGTGAATCGATGAATACGAAGGGTAGCATTAGGCCTACACATGTTTGTAAAACGACCCACATTAAAAAGATTGAATACAGTAGTAGCCTATTTATTCACTCCACATCCTGCTCCTGATATAAGAGAAAATATTACCATTTTTATAATTATCCTTGTTCAACTTTTAAATTCAGAGGGTGTGAATCACGAGTCGTACATTTTCAATCAATATCATATCAGAAGGATGCGTTTGAAGTGTTAAAAAAGCACAGGTGAACGTATGCATATTGAGGACTAATGGGTATTTTGCATATTCATTAATAAGCTACTCCACTGTGCTAATGCTGATTAACGAGGCTAACCTCCCACCACAGACACATTATACCTGAAACCGGAACCAAAACGGAAAGTCAATGTGACACATCTACATCCATGCATCTGCATTACCAGGGCATTGTTGCGATGGTGTGAACGTAGCTGTCTGCAATTTGCTACTTTTTTTTTAACACGGTGGATTTAGACGGATCACCGCGGTGGAAACAATGCGATAGTCCCAATTAAAATTCCTGATAATTGGGTTAGAGATTGCACTGTTCGTTCCCGTTGTGTTTTCCACTTGCGGCTCGGCATTCTTCTCCCGTCATTGTTGCAGCCCGCCCGGGGCGTCCCGTTGTCTAAACAGTCTGAGTAATTAACTTGGGAAACGAATGCGGTCCTCCCTCTCAAACGCCAGGCTCACAGAGTAAAACTCACAGTGTGCAGGCATGTTGTCGTTGGCACCGCTTATGAACACATCTTTGTACGAGTGTGTTTATGCATGCCTACAACAGGATTAAAAGAGAAAACCATGTGATTTGCAGAACCCAGGAATCTCCTCACATTTCCATTATGTTTGTGTAATCTGAGTTGCTTTAGGGAATGGAGGCTGAGAAACAGGAAACCAGACGCACACACACAGACACACACACACACACACACACACACACACACACACACACACATACACACACACACACACACACACACACTCACACAAGCATGTACACACACACACACACACACACACACACACACACACACACACACACACACACACACACACACACACACACACACACACACACACACACACACACACAAGCACACACACTCACACACATGCGCACACAGGCAGTTCCACACAAATAAACAGACACACACAGACACACACACACACACATACACACACACACCGACAAACACACATGGGCGCACTCATCACGCATGCAGTCCCAATGGACACACACAGACCAATGTATGGATGCAATCAAGACCGTTGGTTAGATCTCTAACACACTTTGGTGTACTGTGAGGAGAGACACCAGAAAAAAAGTCAATTTCAGGTATTCAAATGAGTCTGAATGACACCACATTTGATTTAGGCCTTATCTAGTCTTGCGTGACGTGCTTGCAACACTAGTACACATTTGGTTCAATAAAACACAAAGCATCCCAAACACAAAAGCACAGTGGAACATAAGTGGGCAGCCAGTTTTAGTTTTTGTCCGTGTCTATTCCCCCTTACAGCGTGACACGCTTTTTTTCTATCAAGGCTTTATGTTCCTTTTTGTAACAATACAATCAATCTTCCTTTGATACAATACTTGCTTTCACAGGCCTATCATTCGTGGAAGCAGCAAATCTCTTTGCCCGCCTCCCTTTATGCAACTGGCAACCACCATAAACATTCTTTATTGTTAGTAATATTTAGGATATTACACGTTAATAAGTAAGCGCTCGCTGTTAGCGAGGGACTCTGTGGGGGTTCATACTTTATTGGTTTTCCTTTTATCCTCACGGCAGCGATGCTTATACTGTGTGTGTGTGTGTGTGTGTGTGTGTGTGTGTGTGTGTGGGTGTGTGTGTGTTGGGGGGGGGGGTCTGTCTGACTGTCTGTCTGTCTGTGTGTGTGTGTGTGTGCCTGTTTTATGACCAATGATTTGCCACTAATGGGGAACTTCCTATTGGTGCCAATCACCTGAACATGATCAGTAATTAGGCCAAACAGGGAGTAAGGCTACATTTACATGATGACGGTCTGAACAGAAGACGCAAAAGTCTTCAACATGTTTGTTTATTTCCCTGTACTGGCGCATGTATGCGCCGTAAACTCGTACGCGACGTGAGCAGATCTGAGCAGTGTTTTGCGTCTGTGTAGATGGAAACGCTACGGCGGAGCGTATTCAAGTTTTCCACTCTGGAGGGTGGTTTCAGATTTTTGCATTTTTAAGCCCCAAAAACGCAGTCACCGTCTAAACTAAAGGCACTTCCGATAAAATATTTTGTCGTTTTTACCCGCAAGCGTCCTCGTGTAAACAGGGCCTAAGTGTGCCCTTTCTGCCCTCTCTTTCTTCTCACTGTCGCTCTTTTCTCTCTCTCTCTTGCTAGCTTACAGGCTGCTTATAAGGTGTACAGTATGGCGCGTTTCCACTGCAGGGTGCGGTACGGTTCGGTTCGCAAAGGTGCGGTACGGATTGCGTTTCCACCGCCAAAAGTGGGCGTGACCCGGACTGAGCCGTACTCGTTTTGCCCTCGTCTTCAGTACTCCTCCGTTGGGGTACTGAAACGCCTGAAAGGGTGCCGGAAAATTCGAGCTACACACCCCCTCTGTTGATTGGTCGACAGAATCGTCACTTCCGGGCGACGTGGGGATAAAAACAAGCAAACAGTAGCCTCGAGGTATTATTCTTTACAATGAACATATTGTAAAACGCTTGAAACGCTTGCTTGGGCGAAAATGGAGGTGGAGACGTTCCTCTGCATTCTATGATGTCACGATGTCTACGTAGCTGCCGCGGTTATCGACATCCGGCCTACCATAAAGGGTAATGTCGGCGGTGGAAACGCGACCTCGGGACTGAGCTGGGCTATACCGCCCCCTCCCTACCGGACTGAGGCGAACCGAACCGTACCGCACCCTGCAGTGGAAACGCGGCATAAGCTGTCATTTTGTTTTGCTCAAGTTTTTCTCCTGTGTTTAAATAGACCGGTAGTTCAGAAGGGCATTTAGTTTGAGCGTAGACTGTGGGTTTTGTTTAAACGACTGGGGGTCCTTTGGTCTTTATTTTGGCCTTGGCTACCCTCAGGCTACTCCTTTATTTACTTCTTCGTTCCTATGTTATGAACAGAACATCAATAAATAAAATAAATAAATACTTTTGATTTTGAACGGTGCCTGATAGAAACATATAATTTCCATCCCTTTTTGCTGTGTTGGCTCCCTACTACGTCCGATACCCATTTGTAACATATTTGGGGGCTCGTCCGGGATTGATTCGACTATGATTTTTGTTTTGGTCGAGGCCAAATCTTAATGGGGTAGTGTGTGTCTCAGCTGGCACCGTTTCATTTCGGTAATTTTGTGAGTAGTCCAACTTTAGAATTGTTGTATTTCTGTCAAAAAGATGATTTTTGTCTAATCGCAGTCCATTATAACATTCCTGTTTCTAAATCTCTTATTAAGAGTGATCTGAAAATCAGTGTGGTGGATGGTCTGGTGGCTCAGGGTTTGCTTACAATTCCTGAGCAGGTGGCAGCTGTTGGGGAGAGTTGAGGTGTAGCCCTGGCACTGACTCACCCTGGGTTTCCTGTGGATAAGTCTGGATCCTTGATTATAGGTGCGAAAGATGATTTGAACGCACCAAAGTCTATGTTTTTCTCGGAATCCCCTCAAGGGCGTTCTAGAATTGATGCCAGGTTAAAGGCGCGATTAGCCCATGGCCAATTTAAGGCACAAGAAATAGCTGAGGTGCGTAAAGCAGTGTTATATTTTTCAATTCCGGTAGTTGGAGGCTGAAACGGTTCTGAAAATGCACCAGCTGGAATCAGTGTCCAAGCCATTGGTAGCTCTTCATAATGTTTGACTTCCACCGGTTGAAACACCTACCAAACCTCCTTCGACCTGTGAGAACATGCACGTAGACATTTCTCCTAATTGATGCCCTGTGTGTACAAGTGGACCATCCAACAGTGAATTCTCCATCCGAGAGTTTAACGTCAGTTGATTCTCTATCCTGTAGAGCTTAAAGTCAGTTCGTTCTCTATCCTATAGTTTAAAGTTGGTTCATTCTTTATCCCAAAGATTTTTAAGTCAGTTCCTTCTCTATCCCATAGAGTTTAAAGTTGTCTGCGTCCCCATTGCGGGAGTTGACACAGGGCTGTGGTTGACCCCTGATTTTCCCCTTGTTTAGTCAGGTGGTTCTTCACGGTTCTGTACAGATTTTAGCAAGGTGTTACAGTTACCGTGCCAGACTCACTTCCCCTTGCCCCGTATGGAGGATTGTCTTGATAGTGTTGGTTCAGCAACATTCATCACCGAGCTGGATTCACTAAAAGAATATTGGCAGGTGGGCCCTCGAACCCACTTGTTTAGTCCAAACAGACCCTATGCATGGACTAGTGATTGCCAATCCGCCTTAGACTGTGTAAGGTCACGTCTCTGCAGTGCCCCGGTATTGGCTGCTCCTGATTTCTCCCGGCCCATCCAGATCGCGGTGGATGCGAGTGCATCTGGCGCTGGAGCAGAGCTGCCACAGAACGGGCCAGATGACCTCAGCCACCCGGGTTTGCTGCGCCTCTCCCATCCAGAAGGAGACCCCGGCCATGCACCTGGCCTAACAGCACTTTGAGGTGTATGGGCGGTCTGGTGCGGTGCCGGTCGTGGTGTACACCGACTGACCGGTTAATGTTCCTCGACCAAATGTATAACAACAGCCAATCTCCTGACTCAGAGGTTCACCCTCCAGGTCCTCAGATGGGGGTTGACCACGTCATGGCAGACGCGGTGGCCCAGTGTCGGTACACACTATGAAGTAAATACTTTTTTAATGCAGCATTTTGGCCTTTGCCAAACCCGAAGTTACTCCTTGATCTACTTATTTGTTCCTGTATTATACAGTGCACAACATGTAAAATAAATCCTTTGTTTTTTAACAGTACCTGATTGAAACCTGCTTGTCATTTCAATCCATGTATGCTGTGTTGCCTCCCCACTACGTCTGATGCCCATTTAAGGTTGTAACTGTCTACTCTCTTCCTCTTCATCTTCTCTTTCTTCCCCTCCTGCTTCCTGCTCATCCACCTGCTGTAAAAAAAACATCAATACAAACCATCCCTTTTTCATCCTCCCTCCAGTTGTCGGTGGCCTACCCCCTGTGTCCCCCGTCCACACACACACACACACACACACACACACACACACACACACACACACACACACACACACACACACACACACACACACACACACACACACACACACACACACACACACACACACACACACACACCAGCTCTCCCAGTGTGTGTTTGCATTGTGCTCAATGTCCCGTGACAGAGTAAATGCTGACGCAGACACCTGTTCCCTGAAGGTCACCCAAAATGTGAACACACACAGCACAACACACACACACACACACACACACACACACACACACACACACACACACACACACACACACACACACACACATAGACATACACATACACACACACATAGCCAAAACATCCACTCCCTAACAAGCACGCACATAAACAAACAAAATAACATCTACTCCCTTACACACACACGCACACACACACACACACACACACACACACACACACACACACACACACACACACACACACACACACACACACACACACACACACACACACACACACACACACACACACACACACACACACACAACCTGAGAGCCGATGCCAGGGTTTACCGGGCAGGCTTCAGGCATTATGTGACGAGACCCTGTGACGCTCCGGAGAAGCTGCAGGAGTCGTTATCCAGGTGCACCTTACCCACTTAACAGGGTCGCGTTCTGAATAACTTCAATGTCGCGTCCCGCGGCAGATGTCATGCATTATTCAGCAGCACGACCTCCGGGTCGCATGCTGAGCCTTTCTCTCCTCCACTAAAGTGTTTGTTTGACCACACACACACACACATACACACACACATGCACACACACATTATATCATTAACGCATCTCTGCGTTAGCGCGAGCCAGCAAGAGGCGTGAGACAGCACACTAACACACATACATACACAATGACGCGCACACACACACACACACACACACACACACACACACACACACACACACACACACACACACACACACACACACACACACACACACACACACACACACACACACACACACACACACACAAACACACACACAATCATACACCCACTTACACAAACACACACATAAGGTTCACAGGTCTCCGCCTATTGCAGCCCAGTCGCCAACGCGCGTGTCACAGGCCGGGTTATTAGCGGCCTGGACCTCGGAGCTAAACCACGCTCACACACATTTACGCACAATTAAAAGTTCTCCCAAGAGGCCGCCGTCAAAGCGCGCCTGCCTACGTGTGGTGTGTTTTGTATCCCCGCATCGTTATTTACTGCGGAGAGCTGAGACCCCCGACGTGTGCACGCCCGCGACACCGTCTGTGACAGGCTAGCGCGCCGAGGAAGAGCTAATCACATCCGTTAGTGTCGCACGACGTTGAGAGGAACACGACGGCAGTTGATGTAGAAAAGTAGGAAACGCTGCGTGGAAAATGGCCTTTTATAAACTTTTGTGGGTTTAGAAGCACTTGTCTATGATAATGTGGCAACTTTTCTCTTTTTTATCCCCCTCATGTGTTCTGTAATCCAGGCACACAGGCCTACATTAACTCAGAGCTGACCTGGAAGTGGGAAACTTTTCCATTTGGAATAATGGAGTGGAGTTTGTAGTGGGAGTAAATGGAGAGATATAACTATTTGTTTGAGAGCTGAGACGGAGCGAGAAGGGGAGCAAACTTGCTGATTTCTATGAATTTTAAGAGGATAATTTTGCAGGTTAATATACATAAATGCCTCCTTAGCAACTGCATTTTTCGGACACAATGCGTGTCGATTCTGTTTTAGTTTCTAAATGCAAGCTTGGCAGGCACAAATTATTTTTTACATAATAGTGACATGAAGTTCAAACTACATGAGCAATGATGAGATAACCACCAAAGTTTTGGCCGCCCACTCTCCAACTTTGAATACCTTCACCTTTGCAAAATGAAAAACAAACATTTGATCTAGTCCTTCTTTGCCCATCAAAACAACACTCTGCTTTGTAAAATGAATAACAAATATCAGGACGAGGAATATATTGAGCCAACAATATACCGATATATTTTTAGAGATTTAATTAATAGTGTCTGGATGATGTCCTCAATGCGAATGAACTACATGACAGAGTAAGAGTGTCGTGTTAACCAGGCCGAATCAAAGGGAAGCAAATCAAGTGCTTCAACCCCATGACAACACTGCATACAGCATCAACACTTATGATTGGTAAATCGTTGTGTTCATGTGTGTGTACTTAGAACAACTAATCGTATTGAAACCAACGAGCAGTGCTACACTCACCCCTCTGTTGCATGTGTGTCACACATTCCCTCCCTCTTCTCAATGACTTATTCTGCTTTTACTTGACTCAGGTTTACCCCAGGACCAGTTGAAGTCTCTCAGGATCCCGATGGGGGACGAGGCAGACCTGTGCGTCTGAGGGGATATTAGAGGAGGCTGGGTGAGTTGTTAGGCGAGAGAAGGACCTGGCTGGCTGATCAGCCCGCTGACACACATTGGCTGCCCTGACCGTCCAGGGAGGGGGCCCCCGATGAAGGGAAGTTTAAACACATCAGTGATCCGATGAGACCCTGTCTCGTTGACGGGATTGAAAAAAGATCACAGTGCACCTTTTGGACCCGGAACTCATGATCCTTGGACCCGTTGGAGACTACTCAGACACAATGCACAGAGGAGGAACCTTACATCATTATAGAACAGCTGGTGCCGACACCTGCTCCTCTTGTTCGGGTGAGGAGTTAGGGGTTGGGAATTAAGAGGTTGGGGAGTTTGTGGTTCAGAGTAAAGGCTCCTGAAAGCCTCATCCAATCGCGCAAATTCGTTATTTTTTAAATTACAAATGAATATATCCGTAACGCAACAATGGCTAACCCTCGCCCTTTGGGTTTTCCTTTCCCGTCTAGGCTCTAAGCCATCTCCCTCGAAGAGTCGGATCCTAGATTACTTTCCCTTTGGCGGAATTTAGGTGGTGAGGATGATCACGCCTTCGCGGCTTTGCAGAGCATAAATTGGTTATTAGGGTTGAGGGGTAGAGGGGTGGACTACGTAGGGGTCAGGGGTCACCTATGTACATTTTCTAGACGTTGGATTGTTTCTGTTCATACTTAACTATCTTCCACTCTCATTCATCTCTTTGATCCTTAACCAAGGATATCTGGACGTTGTACAAATGGACATTGTATGTTTTGATTTTCACCTTACCATTTACCTCTTAAGTTAACCCTTAGTGTAACTTTAACTTTGGGCATTGTGTTCTTTTGAATTGCACCCTACTGTAAACTACTTAACTCTTTTAGCTATGGTACCTACTTTTATCTGTCACATTCGAGCTGTACATGTGGTTATTGCGCCTCACTGCTCTTTTAGTATTTGCACTCTTATATTGTTATTGCACTATATATATTTGGACCTTTTCTGCTTTGTACTGCAACTGCTGCGAAATATTATTTCCCTCTGGAAAAATAAAGTAATATCGTATCTTATCTCTTATTTGAGAGATTGAGCGGATAGGAGGTTGAGGTTAGTCGTAGTTATAATTAAACCTCTGCGTCACGTATCTGCCACAGGCTACGGTTACGTGGCTCACCTGTCCTTCAGCTATGACTCCCTGTTACTGATGTGATGATCCTCAACCCAAAGTCATCTTATATTCAGTGACATCTGGTGATCTTTATAATGGGAAGACGACGTGGTGTTATATCACTTCACATTCTCGCTCACCTCTTCAACTAGTCCATCCTGATTTATCCGGACAACGTAGCAGGAAAGACGAAGCAGACAGTAGAAGTTAGCTGTTCGTAGA
>NC_044048.1:17824731-17827231 GCF_902167405.1 Gadus morhua | reverse complement strand
GTACCTGGGATGATGATTATTATTGGGCTTTTTCCCCCCAACACAGAGAAATAATATGTTTGTTGTTCAGCCACCCAGATGATGATTTGTTTACTCATCTTGTGTTGGTTGCCTCCACCCCCCCCAGCGATGCACCCCATGAGAAACACACACACACCCACACGCACACACACACACACACACACACACCCACACACACACACACACACACACACACACACACTGACACGCACATACAGACAAACATGCACACACACACACACACACACACACACACACACACATACACACTCACACACACACACACACACACACACACACACACACACACAAACACACACACACACACAGACACGTACACACACACACACACACACACCATTACATACACAAACACGGACACACACACACAAACACACACACACACACACACACACACACACACACACACACACACACACACACACACACACACACACACACACACACACGCACACACACATTCACACGCCTTGCAGTGCCGCCCTCATGTTAATTATTTTGCCAACCTTCATATGGTTTTTAATTGATTTGAGGTTGAGCAGGGGGAGATAGACAGAAGAGAGGGTTGGGGGGGCTGCTATCACAGATTGAGCTAGCAAGATAGATGGATGCATATCAAATTGTCTGACAATGGGAGTCCATACTAATATTTTAAGTTATAATTGTTGCACGCTTAATGTAGTTTCACACCAAGCACCACATAGAGTACCGTTAAATAGCTTTATCAGAGGACTAGCATGAGGGGTTTTTAATAACCTCACCCCTGCACTTTTCCTGCAGTGAACTTTTATAAATATATACCCGAGTATATGGGTGGATGCACATTTCCCTTGTTCTTAATACATCAAAGAAATCCCCTAAAAAAGTTAAATACAACATACCAACATAAACCTATGTTGAATCTCTCAACGATAGCCTAGCGTACATTAATAATTTTTGGTTTCATTGACTCAATATTTTGGCCCAATTTAAATACACTTCATCAATCATGTTCATATCAGCACAAACAATGCAGATATGTTTACACTCCTACTAATGGTTCCAACCCTAATTCACATGATTCATTTGGAGCGTCTTCAACGTTGGTGTGCATCTTGTTTTCATTACCGTACTGAGCTGACTATATGTTGGCAGTGCAGCTTTGCAACGATGTCAATATTGACACTCAATACTAATGCGTTAAGCACCTCCCCACACAACGGCCGCGCCGCAAGACGGCTTTCATTATGCGACGCCCATCTCTAACAAGTTCAACGCCTTCCACTCGTCTTGTTCCTTTAGAGTCTTGGACGCTTGTGGCTCCACGACTGTTTGAAATAAGTGTGTGAGTAAAACAACAACAGCAACAACAACACGAAAGTAGTTTAACGAGTTGCTAGGTTACAGCAACGGCGGCATCCACTGGCGACAGCGGCTTGGGCTGGCGTCTGATTGGAGAGGCTGGTGGGGGAGTTGTGTGTACTGAGTATTGAATATGGCTGAAGTAATACTAATGCCACCGCAATCATTTATTCCTCGTCCTCCCTGGGTTGCTAACGAGCAGCCCGGCGCTGCATCTCGCCCACGGCCTACTCAGAGAGTGGGCGAAGGGGACACTCCATCAAGTCTGTCGCAGTGCAATTCACCTGTAACAGGTGTTCTTAAAAATATAGATACTGAATGCACCATTTAAACAGTGGTTGAACAATTTGGACATGCCTGTTTGAGAGAACAGTGTTTTTATTCAACTGAATGCGAAGTTTTTACAGCGAACAGCTGAACATAGTTTTGCGTTTGGGTTGGATTGGTCTGTGGTTTATTCTGCTCATGCGAGACCAGCTGGTTTCACTCAATAGTTGTACGCCTGGATTTTGTTGTTGAGGTTTTTCTCTATTGGAGGCCTGATCTTTAAACTCGATAGCCATTATAGGCTCAATTAAAGGTCAATCAATAAAATATTATCAAAAAAGGAATATTCTCATTATCAGCTTTCAATGAAAGTCACATATCCATGTAAGAGCCACGAGGGAGTAGTTTATTAATAATGATTTAGTTAAAAATAGATACAAATTGTATTGAGGATGGAGAATGTTAGTCTTAAATCCATAATTTAGATTTACGTATCAATGATAAAACATTTCTGTACTCCTGGGCTTCTGGCTGGATAAATACGTCACTGTTGGTAGTAACCTTGATTTTGCATAATTTAGTTTGGTGTCAGATATTGCCGGAGGCATTACAGTTTTTTCAATGTGCTTTGGACATTGTAAGTATTTTTTCGAAGTAAAAACTTTATACATAGATATCTATCTTGTTTTCTGCGTTACAAATACAGTTTTTTAAGACAAGCAGTGCCACTCGTCTCATGTGAACGCTTATAAACTTTTGCAGGCTAATAAACTGCTGGCCATCGCTATCTACAGCGGCCTGTTTGGGAGACCTATCACCTTGAAAGGAGACTGTAGGCAGGGACAATACA
>NC_044048.1:17804731-17822231 GCF_902167405.1 Gadus morhua | reverse complement strand
TCTTTGAGCAGGAAATAAACACAGCTCTTGTTTCATGTAGTGTGTGCTTTCCTTCCCCCTCTGTGTGGAGTGAGAGGGGGGTTGGGGACACTTGAAATATACTCTGACATCCATGGCAATTAAATTAGCTTCTAAAATAGCTGCCATTGCCCTGGACTGATAGTGCAAGAAATACCCCCTTTTTTATACATCAAGCAAGCATGAAAAGACTTTTGTGGAAAACTGTCAGCATTATTCCTCTTACGCAGATTGTAAGATGAATGGCCTATTTTGAGTGGTATTTTTGAATAATGAATATCTTATGGGAAAGCGCATAGTGCTCTATAAAAATGCTGCATTTTTGCCACAGTAAAAGGGGCCAACTGTTAAGTTCAGAGATGGTATGTGGCAAATTGAAATATTCCCACATCAATTTAAATGCTTTTCAACATATGATATATCTAAGTACCATTTTATGTCACGCTAATACAATAAATATAAATGATGCAATGAATACTCAGTCCAATCCTCATTTCCTTCACACCCAGGAGAAAGCCTACTATGTTCTAGTTTTGTATGTGTTTTCAATATCCGAATTTAATTTCAATCATTAATTGACAAGTTGGGTGCATGGGCCAGGAATCAATCAAATATCACCATGATCCAGCTCTGTAAAAACACGCAAAACTGTGTGTGTGTATGTATGTGTTTGTGTGTGTGTATGTGTGTGTGTGTGTGTGTGTGTGTGTGTGTGTGTGTGTGTGTGTGTGTGTGTGTGTGTGTGTGTGTGTGTGCGTCTGCGTGTCTGTGTCTGTGTGCGTCAGATACAGTGAGATCCTCACAGGGTCCAGGATTACCCAGAGCAAGACAGGGCCCAGATAGTAGTGAAGGTAGTGGGGGTCTTCATCCAGTGGTCCTCAGACCCACAACTGATACCCAGCAGCATTTTGTCCATTCAATGGTGCTCCACATACATCTCCACCACTGGCCTGCATCTTCCCACTAGGAGAAGATTACAAACAACACAATGGAAAAACGTGGGAAACTAATTGAGGAAATACGTTTCAATATCGACAGTTTTGGTAACTCCTAATAATAAGCTGTTGCATAACTTCAACACAATCGTACAATGTTTTTCTCAGCTCTTTTTTTTTTTATCTCCAATGAATTTATTATTTCCACACAAAGAAAAGATGATATCCTAATTAATTAAAATGGGAGCTTATTTTGGTTTTCATTCTGTCATGGTGCCCAGTCTCTTATATGTGCCTTGTTCCCATCCTAAACATGGCCTATCCTCTTCTCCACCAGCCAAGGTAAGGTTGGAAGTGATGGAAGTGATGGGGGTGATGGAGGTGGTGGAGGTGGTGGAGGTGGTGGATAGGGGGGGGTCGTGTCCTTGCCCGGTCCGCACAGCTGTTTAGCAGCAGGCTGGACATGCTTTTTCCGAGCGTCTCGGACCCCCATGGCCCCTCTGAGGGCCTGTGAACGGACAGCTGAGCCCTCACTGCCCTACAGGCCTGAGGAACTCGCAATGCAACACGGTTCACAAAGATCTTCTGCCCACCCTGACCGCTGTTTCTCTCATTAGCGCTGATGTAAACGTTGCTGAAGTTGGCTGTAAGATAGACCAACACTTTATTCAATCATGACCAGCGGCTATGGCTGTTACTTTGGTAACCTTTGGTGAGCGTGGTTTGCAGATGCCCCTGATGTATTTACCTAGGTGCATCTCTCACCATTGTATAACGTGTGCTGTGTGTGTGTGCGTACATACTGTGTGCTGTGTGTGTGGACGTGGTTGTGTTTATATACTGTGTGCGTGGCCATGTTCCATAACCCATCTCGGAGAGGGCAGCACATACCTACGTACCGATGTGCATTTTATTCATGTGTGTGTGTGTGTGTGTGTGTGTGTGTGTGTGTGTGTGTGTGTGTGTGTGTGTGTGTGTGCGTAGTAGTCCGGTTCACTTTACAACGGCATTTAATATACAGCGACAGTTAAAATAACAACACCAACCTTTGCCAGGGCGGTAAACAGCGCAGCAACAAGAAATCTAATTAAATCATGTAGCATCTGACCTGGAGGAGAAGTGTGACAGGCTGTTTGTGAGAGCTGGATGTAGGTGGGCAGGGGTAAGGCTGTGGTTTGTGTGTGTGTGTGTGTGTGTGTGTGTGTGTGTGTGTGTGTGTGTGTGTGTGTGTGTGTGTGTGTGTGTGTGTCTGTGTGTGTGTGTGTGTGTGTGTGTGTGTGTGTGTGTGTGTGTGTGTGTGTCTGTGTGTGTGTGTGTGTGTGTGTGTGTGTGTGTGTGTTTGTGTGTATGTTGGGGTGGGAGGTAGGTGGAGGAATGGGGGTGGTCTAAGAGTGCAGCTGTAATTGGAAGTGCACTCTGTGAAGAGTGATTTCAATCATCTGCTTTGACTCCTTCCAGGGTCACTCAGACATTCCAGATTAATTGAGCCGAGATGGGCACAGATGAGGAGGAGGAGGAGGAGGAGGAGGAGGAGGAGGAGGAGGAGAAGGAGGAGGAGAAGGGTGGGGAGGAGGAGGAGGAGTAAGAAGGAGCAGGGGGAGGACCAACTTGGGCCTTGGCCTTGCTTGCAACAAACCCATGACTGGGAAATATGGCCAGAAATAGAGAGAAAAAGAAAGTGAGAGAGTGAAAGATAGAGGAAGAGGGATATAGAGAGAGGAGAGAGAGAGATGGGTTAGAGAGAGAAAGAGAGAGATGGGAGAGAGAGAGAGTGGAAGAGATGGGAGAGCGAGAGAAAGTCACACATTGTGGATTCATTACCTTGGTCCTCTTCACAGCCCGAGCCGGTAATCTGACAGCCATGTATTTTAAATCACATCGTCACGCAATTTATATACTCTGTAAGTTTAGAAAAAACACACACTTTATCCTTTATCCTTAATTCAATCGGCAGGGGAAAGACAAAAATGGACTGGCTAACTGTCTTTAAACACTATGTTTAGCAGAGAAGCCTCAATGCAAAGTGGTTAAGCATGCAGATGGTGGAGTGAGTGTCAATGATATAATCCTTTTAAGGCGCTCAATATCGCCTGTGAAGCGCCAATCAGAACCAAAGGTTTGCATTTCTAAATCCTTTTCTTTGGCGTTTGCGTGAACTGCAAATGTTGCTCCCATATTTCATTAGAAACCATTGAATGTTTACAAATGTGTCGCTAATGCTGTGGGAACACTATTGCGCTATTGAAATCTGCAGAGCTGAGTCAGGAAAAAAGGAAACCAACACGAGATAACGAGAACTCGTCATCTGCCTCCAAATCAAGGAAAAAAAGAAATACATGTTTTCTTTCTGCCATTTTTGTTTTCTATGTTTTCTGGTGAGGGCCAAACGGAAAGGCGGCAACAATGGCGCTCCGGAGAGCGAGTGGCGGGGAGACGGGAAGAGTGATACCCTGCGACAGGGGTCCTCTTTCATAAACACGGCACTCTAGTTAAACACAGGTGCCGCTGCCGGCCAAGGGCCAGTGCTCTGCCAGCCTGAGCCTAGAGACGCAGGGTAGGTCAGACGTTGGGAAACGTTGACCACCCCACATACACACACAGACACGTAAACAACCACGGCCGGCGCCACTGAAAACAAGCATCAATTTTGCATGCAATTTTATTTGGCAGTTGTGGATGGTGTTTGTGGGTATGTGTTTCATACATACACACACAAACACACTCAATACAATACAGAAATCTCTTTGTTGTCCGCCAATACACCCGAGGTTTGACACAAAGCATGATATGTAACAACTACTCTTTTAATGGCATCCACAATAGCAGGAGTCAGTCACACAGTCGGTATGCAGTTAGTACACTGCTAGTGTACAGTCAGGTAGTAGCAGTCTACATATCTACCTTTCTATCAATCTATCTATTACTCTAGCTTTCTGTATATATGTCTATGTGTCTGTCTTTCTATATAGGGTAGGTTTCAGGAACCATTCAAAACACCCATTGCTCACGCTGTTCCCACACTGTATTTAATCGTAACAAAGCAACAGACCAGTCAATCATGCAATCCCTTTGGTGCCATTATCGTACAACCCTTGTAGACCTTGTAAATGTATTGTGCGCGTTAACATTGCCAATGACTCACTCTGCGGCCTCTGTCGGTTTCCTTTACACTTTGATAAACACTTGGGGTCCATGTGATCCTTCAGCCTCCTGACAACTTAGACATGATGCATATTCTGATGTACATGGTTAATACTCAGGAAACAGCTTGGCTCCGGTTTATGTTATATTCCTATTGGTTGTTATGAAAGTAGAACGAAGATAAACAACGGGCACCACTATGAGGAGAAACATTTATTTTGAAGAGAGCCAAAGACAAATTAATTCTGTGAAGTCCGCTGCCCGTCGACTCTATCAGTCCTCGCTAATCCAAAGTGGTTAGCATCCATCTTTGTCAATCCATAGCGGGAGCATCTAAACATGTGTCAGCCCCAATCAGGTTCATTGATTCTGCAAACGCATCACATCGCAACATACAGTTATCGTTTCTTAGATACGACAATAAACGTAGTGCAAACAAAAAACCCACCTTTTGTGTTCAGAGAGAAGCTCGAAGAAGATGTTGTTGCCTATTATTGTGTGTTTCTGAAGCGCCAGTCGGGATGAGGTCCCTTTGAGCGGCATTATATAAGAGCGTATACGGCAGGTAACTTCCACAGAAGAAAGTTTGCCTGCAACCGGTATAAGCGTGTTTCTCCCCTTATCTGCCGAAACCCTTTATCCCTCTGGGATGCAATTTTCTTTCCAGAAAACCGTGAATTCATCGCAGGGAGAAAAAAAAAAAAAAAACAGTGCCCGGTAATACTACTGTTTTCGAAGACTCCCTTGCTGGCTGCCCCCCCCCCCCCCCCCCCACCCACCCACACATGCCCTCCTACCTCCTCCCTATTCCCCCCCTGGTAAACAGGCCCTGACTCAAGCTGTACTGGGCTTCAGGGGTGCCAACACGCCTAAGGGAGGACAAGGAACATATTGCTCTCTTCGCGCCGAACACTTCCAAGATTAAACATTAACTGGTGCTCCGCTCTTAAACTTTAATATCTGCGCATGCATCAACTGTTTGAATCTGGCTGCCGACCAGAGACATGTCATCCACGCGCTACGGGAAAACCTTTTTTTTATTTCCCTTTAAATATAGATTTCTTTGGGATTGTGACCGCATCTTGATGAGAAATGGACCGTGTACAGGTCATTAAAAATGGTGGATGAAGAGAATAAAACATGTATTCCGGGATTTTGACTCACAATGATACAATAAAAAGACTCATTCATCGTCTGCCTTCCTTGCTATTAACATAATTAAATGAGGATTAGAAAGTCAATATTGGCTTGAGCAAACTAAAAACGATTGCCTAAAGCAAGAGTTCAGATCCAAACAATACACTTCATTTCTGAAGATCTTTAGGATGTAAGTTTGAAGGCCAGGATTGTGCAGCTTGAAGGTTCTGTGTTCAATCCCCAATGTCCACCTGCAGGAAACCTTGAGCAGGAAGTCTAACCCCTAGCTTCATGAGACCTTCCAGATACTCAAGTTTGCGTTTTGCAATGGATATCAGTGTGGCCTTGGCTGGGCAGCTATTTATTTCGAGTTACGGGGGTCGACCTCACGCTGTTCAAAACACCCAAACTAAGTGTTGTCTTGCTCTCTCGCTCCCTCCGAATCCAGTACCAAGTGAAGCAAAAACATATTCTCCTCTCGGAAAAGTCTTCCATGCTAATTTCAGTTCTTCTTTTTTTACATTGTTATTCAGTCTATTTCGTAGCCCATCTCCAAAGTCCTAGAATTTGTTGTATTTTTAGGTGAGATGAAGCCTGGATCGGGGCCAGATTGATGTGCAGAGAGAAACCGGATTTTAACTTTCAACAGCAAGATGGTCGTGAGGCTAACTCACCCCTATTCACCCCTCAAAATAGTAAACCAAACATTAAAAGCTTTTTCATCATTGTGAAATTTGATTTGAAGACGTATCTCTGAAGATAGGCTGTGTCATTTAACCAAACGCACCCACTACCAACCAAAAACACTTCAATTCACGACGAGCAGAATTGCATTATTTTCCAAGCAGAATCAAACATGGCAACACGGCGTCGACATGTTGTCACCCTGTGTGGCTCCCCGGGTTCCGCTGCTTCTGTAGCGCCCCCAAAACAACTTCCACTTGATTTAGCTGATGACTATCTCAACGCATTTGTAACGCTTTGCCGTGCGGAATACCAAAACACTACCCCCCCCCCCCCCCCGCCTCCCCCATTTCTATTTGGCTTTGTGTTGTGTTGCTCTCTCTCCCTCATTGCATCTTGTTCGCTGCCTCCATCATCCCTCACTCGCCATGTCTCGTTTCTTCCCCTACTCCTCTAGGGCGTTGACACATCACAGCTCCTTCAAATAATGAAACATTTTCATCAGCGGGGTGAGGAGGTGTGTGTGTGTGTGTGTGTGTGTGTGTGTGTGTGTGTGTGTGTGTGTGTGTGTGTTTGTGTGTGTGTGTGTGTGTGTGTGTGTGTGTGTGTGTGTGTGTGTTTATCGGGGGAAGGGGGGCGAGGGGCGGAGGGGTCAATCGTCTCCTTTAAGCTGAACCTGTTTTCTGCTAAACAGTATATAGTATCTGGGGTTGAAGGAGCAATTGTGTGTGTGTGTGTGTGTGTGTGTGTGTGTGTGTGTGTGTGTGTGTGTGTGTGTGTGTGTGTGTGTGTGTGTGTGTGTGTGTGTGTGTGTGTGTGTGTGTGTGTGCGAGTGAGTGAGTGAGTGTGTGTGTGTGGGGGGGGGGGGGGTTGGGGATGTACTGTTTTAATGCAAGAATTCCAGCACCGGAGTGTTTGGGAGGCAGACGACATGGTCCCCCCCCCCCTCCAGTCATCCACACCTCAACCTCGGAGCTGCTTCATCATTCTCTGAGCTCTGCTCCACCTTCCCTCTAATCTCTGCGCCACGCGCTGTAGCTCTCTCCGCTCCGCTCCCTGTCCTACTGCACCCCAACCTCCATCCCAACCCCAACCAAAGCGCCTCCGCCCCGAACTGCATAAGTGCTTACACAGGGGAATGAAAACTTTGGTTGGGGGTGGCGGTACTGGTGGTGGTGGTGGTGGTGATGTCGGTGGTGGGGGCATTGGTGGTGGTGGCACTCCCTCACCACTCCACAATCATTTGATTTTTTTTTGTGTTCTGTGTATGTGCCATGACTGTCAACGCACTGCCTTTAGAGTTATCTCTGCAGGAGTGCGTGTGCGTGTGTGTGCGCGTGTGTGTGTTTGTGTGTGTGTGAGTGAGTTGTTGGTGTTATCTTACTTCAGTATGTTTTTTTTTGCTTTCTGCCATCTGCGTATCTGTGCTCTGTTTGTCTAATCCAAGGATGCATTGGGGTGTGTGTGTGTTTGTGTGTGTGTGTGTGTGTGTGTGTGTGTGTGTGTGTGTGTGTGTGTGTGTGTGTGTGTGTGTGTGTGTGTGTGTGTGTGTGTGTTTGTGTGTGTGTGTGTGCGTACGTGTGTGTGGGTTGGGGGTGGGAATATGATCAATCTCCGCTGAGTGTAAACATCGTCACGCAACCACACACACGGACAGCACCCTGTGGGGAGACGCAGTCATCCCATGCATGATCTGTGGACAAGGAAGACATTTCTGAACGTTACAAAATACTGAGATTCCTTATTAAGACTTAACTGTGTGTTCTCCCTGCTGAATTCAAAATGGCTTTCGCACACACACGCACACCCACACAGAGAGACACACACACACAAACATACACACACACAGGTTTTGATTTAATACCCATGGGACTTCTCTGAATAAACAGTAAGCTTGTTACTGGGGTATTAGTGTGACTCTGTGATGGAGTGCAGAGTAAACAGCGCAGGCATTGGGCAGGATCAATCATTTAAAACGCTTTGTTAATCTATACCGTAATATACACTATTTAAATAGATCAAAAAGGGAATCATGAGCATTTTAAATGTATTGTATTTATAGTTTTTACTATTAACCGCAACAGAGCATTGAAATATCACAGAACGTTTGTTGCGTACGGAAAACTTTGTTTGCTGAAAGCCGCCAGCGTGTTTAAAATGGAGAACGGCGCATGAGGCCTTGAGTTCAGCATTCAGCCCGATCCCGTCAGTCCTGCATTAGCAGTCAGCCCACAAGGCTAAGTGGAGCTCTGGAGAGTGGAGATTATCAAGAGGAAACACCCAGGAGTCGGCCTGCCTGTGCTGTTCACACTCCATTAACACATCTGCCCCAAGGTGGAGGAGGCAACAGGAAACACAGGCTGCACTACTCTGTCCCTGTTGAAGCTCCGACGACACCGTCACCTCCGCAACCACCACCATCACCATCCCCAACAACAAAACGACCACCATCGCCATCACCCTCACCAGCAGCAAGGCAACCATCCCCAACACTATTACCTCCACCGCAACCACCACAATCGCCTTCACCATCCCCATCATCAAAGCAAAGACCACCACCCCCACCAACAGCAAAACAACCACCATCATCACTACCACCTCCACCTCCACCTCCACCACCACCACCATCCCCATCCCCATCATCAAAGCAAAGACCACCACCATCACCAACACCAAAACAACCACCACCCCCACCAACAGCAAAACAACCACCATCATCACTACCACCTCAACCTCCACCACCACCACCACCACCACCATCCCCATCATCAAAGCAAAGACCACCACCCCCACCAACAGCAAAACAACCACCACCATCACTACCACCTCCACCTCCACCACCACCATCCCCATCCCCATCATCAAAGCAAAGACCACCACCATCACCAACACCAAAACAACCACCACCCCCACCAACAGCAAAACAACCACCACAATCACTACCACCATCACTACCACCTCCACCTCCACCTCCACCACCACCATCTCCAACACCAAGACCCCCACTTCACCTCCACCGCAGACACCACCATCACCATCAATAAAACCAAGACCAACACCATCAGCACCACCGTCACCTCCACCAGTACCACAATCATACCCTGCACCACCGTCATTTCCACCACCGTCCCTGCTGCCGGTGCCACATCCCCCCAGCTCCACCTCCACCACCATCTCCACCAACACCCCCTCCACCAGCGCCTCCACCACCACCCCCTCCACCAGCGCCTCCACCATCGCCTCCACTGCCCCCAACACTGCCACCACCCTTTGCCGGTGGTGACATGCATTCGCATGAACACAAACATACACACGCGCACACCCACACACACACATACCCACACACACACACAAACACACACACACACACACACACACACACACACACACACACACACACTCACACACACACACACACACACACACACACACACACACACACACACACACACACACACACACACACACACGACACACGTTGACATCTGCGATACTGCAGTCGTTGGTTTTTCCAATTAGCATGAATAATGTGACACACGATTAGCCGACAGCCCTCTGATGTCCTGAGGTGGCTCGCTGGCTTTATTGCATTTTCTCTCCGACTTCCACGGCTTTTAGAAGAAAACGTCCTGTCTGTTGACGTGCTGGCTCATTTAGGGGGGTTTTATTTTTCTTTCTTTTTGAGAGATCTTAACATTTTTTACAGATGTAGGCTCCACGAGGGTATTGGAGACCTAATTAGGGATTCAATATGGTATATATCTGCTTTACTTACACTCTGCATTCTCTTACAGTACTGCAGTTCCCCTGGCTCAGCCAGCGTTCGCTTTATGAATTCCTAGTTTTGGGTGAGGCAGGTTGGAGGAGATCTTAAATGATGCACAGAGGAAGGTTCTCTCTATTTTTGCCTGACTTCACTTTATTAACCTGCTGTGTATATACAAATTGTGACCCGACTGATTTCCTATGATGGATACCCTACGCTCCGGTGTCATATTACACTTCAACACCCTGGGTGTGGGCCCTGGAGTATATAATCAACTTATTTTGTTGCTTCTCCCTTGGCTACACAAGGGGTATGTAGGTGCATAATGTAGTAAAATGTCACCGTGATAAATATAACCTTTTCAGGGAGTGGCAAGCAGAGCTGCACCTATGTACTCGCATTAAACCAGAGCGGGGCGGTTCGAGGCTTGGATTGTATAAGCGTTTGGGAATTAATTGCTGTCAGCAGGTCTGGTCGTAAATCCTCACGCCTAAAAAAAAACAAAGGACATTGGATCGGGATCCAAACTTTCCTTTCTTCAAGAAAGTGAGGATTAGGGGGAGGAGGGGAGGAGGGGGATGAAGGGGAGGGAGAGGAGGAGGGAGTACACGAGGTGAGGCCAGCATTTCACAGTGTCCACAGTTCCCCCCCCCCCCCCCACACACACACACACACACACACACACCTCCCGAGGCCACTGGGTCCGAGCAACGCTGCCCTTCAGAGTGCAGTGGTTAAGTACAGAGTCTAATGGTGTTAAGTGCGTTGGCCACACCACTTTCCACAATCCGTCCTGGCCTTGGCCACATAATCAAAAGCCCACCTAGGATGTTACCCTGGAAGCCCCCCGAGCGGCCCTCTCCCTCCGTCCTATTCCTTAAGGGGCTCGGGCTCTAAGTCCATTAATGAGTTCTGCTGAAGAGGCAGCGCTTGTCATTATACTGAAGTGGGGGGAGGCAGCAGGCCAGGATGTTGAGGTGATGTGACGAGGTAAGTACACTGGGGGGCTATTTTTTAAATATCAGCGAATGTGTCCCCTTGCGCAGAGGGGGCTTTCTCTCTCCACTGACTCAAAGAAGCCAAACGTCCTGCTGAAGGACTGCTGGTCTATGGATAGATCCTTCCTGAGCACCTGTCTGTGAAGCCCTGACGGAGGCGATTAGGGTGTAGTTTCTCTAAAGGCCTATAGGGGCTTTGCACTGGTTGGAACCCAAAAGACCCGTCCCCATTCGTCTATATTTGTTACAGTCTGATATTCGTCTATATTTGTTAAAGTCTATAGTATAGACAAGGGTTTAGGGTAGCCTAGCTGAAAGGGGCCTGGGGTCCTGGGTTTTAAAAACCAATGGACAGAGTCTACCTTCAGGTATCCTTGAGCAAGATTCCCAACCCATCCATGTTCATTTATAGACTTAGTAGTACCGGGAAAGAAACTTTGGATAACAGCGTCTGCTAAATAAATGTATGCATGGAGAGACAAACGCACTTTTAAAATCACACATCCCATCTTTTATATCGAATTCTCCAATGACATCTACAGATGAGTGAAAGTCATAAGCACATCCCACCTGATCTTCTCCTATCTCAAGTAGCCTTTGAGGACCGTCTCTCCAACGCTGTCGATGCCGTCGAGGGGACGTATGGATCCCCTCCCGGCCGCAGCCAGCCAGAGTTTTTAAAGTTCAGGACAGTCGTCAGGGACTGGAAGCCTTCCAGATGTGCCATCCCCTCCTGCCGCGGCACGGTGGACCTGAGAGGAGAATGAGATGGATGGAGCCTGTCCGCCCGGAGCTAATCTCATTACAGCGCCATTAATAAAACATCATTCATTAAGAGCCAGTATCAATTCGCCATCTAGATCAAGTGGGACACTCACCGGAGGGAGAGAGAGAGAGAGAGAGAGAGAGAGAGAGAGAGAGAGAGAGAGAGAGAGAGAAATGCAAAAAGTAGAGTGACAGGCCCTGAGATTTTTTAAGTCAGGGAAACTTTGACTTTGTCTCTGTCAGGATTAAACAGAGACCCCGTTTCAGGCTTATGGGAGAGCCTACATCCATCCAAGGTTTCTCCGTGCCCTACGACCTGTCGTAATCCATTTAATCCCCTAAATCACTCCGAAACCCCAATTATTCTGTTAAAATGGGTTTAATGGTTATCAAGGGTTTACATTATCATTATTCCGCTCATTTCAACTGCTTTTGCCTTGTCCTTTGAATCCGCCTTAAGGAATCTATTCATCTACATGTCTGTTTCGAATGCCTCTGTTACTTCAACGCATCCTTTTAGGTTTTTCACTCTCCCAAAGCATCCTGTGGTGAATAATCATCTCCCTGCAAAGTGACAACTAGCTACCTAGCATCTCTGCTCCTACAGGGCCTTCATTATGACTGACTGTATTATGTAAAGCACTTAAAATGCCTAATTATGCACTCTGCCCAGCCTCTATTTTAGTTTCTAAGTGCTGCAGTCTAGTGACTGGCTGTCTCTGGGGACATTTTTGAAGTTTTCTTTTCATATCTTGACTACTGACTTAACAGCGTGTCATCTTCAAACGGAAAAAAAAACACACACTCAATGACACACACGTTCAAAAACACACACACACACACACACACAAACACACACACACACACACACACACACACACACACACACACACACACACACACACACACACACACACACACACACACACACACACACACACACACACACACACACACAGTTGATCCCGGTGGATAGCAACAGTGACTCAGGGGAATAGCACGAGACACCAAGGGAGGGAGTGTTGTGTCAGGGGAGTGAGAGAGGGGTGATTGGGTTGTGGAACGACAGCTCTGTCTGCAGATTGCAATCAGAAGTCGTGGTATATATAATTTTAAAAAATAACACAAATATTAACGTCCACGTCCGCGGGAGGATTACTGGAAATTAGTTTCAAATTCTCCGTTCCACACACACTCTCTCTCGCTCGTCTTAAACTAAAATGCTTCCATGCTGTGCAGGTGATTCAAAGTAAGTGCTTATATAATTAAAACATAGCCTTGGGTTGGCAAAATAATTTATGCCAAACAATACAGGTGAATGGAAAGCTGTATGAAATGTGAATCATGGCTAGTGACAAATTAATGGGATCTGAACAGAGAGGGTTTTTTTAATTGTGTTTATTGCATTTCCTCTACTTGGAAACTGTAATCGAATCAGCCCTTCTGTGTCAGGCGATTGAGCTGTAGTCCCTTCGAATTCGAAGGTACTTTACTCTTGACTACTAATTTATTTTGCTCAATGTGAATGTGGTTTTGTGTGTGTGTGTGTGTGTCTGTGTGTGCATGTGTTCGTGCGCGTCTGTGTGTGTGCAATCCTGTGTTTGTGTGTCTGTTTGAATGTGTACGCCATAGTTGATCAACAAAGAAAAAAATAATAGTATTTCGATTTTTGATTTTCATGACTAGAAGTGCTTTTCAAATTAATAAACTCCAAAAGAAGAAATGTGTGGCAGATCCATATATTTGTCATTAGAAATACCTGAAAATACCCCAACCTACCTCTCCCCCCTCCCCAAATTCCCCTCAAAGAAACTTTTCTCAGAGGCAAAGTTGGCCGTCTTCTATAGCCTTCTTTGCACATTCAGGTCATTCCCGCGATGACATTTGGGTCACAGCTGGGAAGACTGCATCACATTACTCACCTTAACTGCTAAACCTTGTACGCATAAGCCCAGCTCCCAAGTTCAACAAAATAGTCCCGTTTCTAGACACCTGACTATCTCCCTATTTGCCCGAGTGAGGCCACTTTCCGGGTACAATTCTCTCCACCGCGGTGCTCTTTACTGCAGTCAGTCAGCCCAGATGGCAGCACACTATTGCCATGCAAGCAAGCCTGTCTAATGCAAGGGGAAATCAGCAGAGTGTTACTGGAGACTGGGAGCAACGCCTAATTGAGTCTGGAGTGAATTAGTTTTTAAGTTTTGTCCGTGTTTATCGCTGCCTTGTGAATCGGCTCAAAATGTGCCCCAGAGACCGCGCCAGAGTACGGGGCTAGAGGCGAGATAGCAAAAGTAAGAGTGAATTGGATTCTGATTATGATGATGATCTTCCTATCCCTTAGCTGAGCCCACCATAGGGCTCCTTGGTATTTAACACTTTATACACACTTATTAATTGTGGGTGAGCAATCACACAGGAAATATATGGAATTCCTCTTAGGTACTCCTAACCCACCACGAATAGCTCATAAGTCATTTTGTGGGTGTTTTTTCTGTGATAGATTGATGGTGCTCACACTCAGACCAGAGAATAACATGAACAAAAGCTTGGCTCTGGGACGATATTGCTCCGGTTTTCCGAACTCTTTTTCTTTTTTCTTTTTTCTCCTTCGCTCCCCGTCCATCTTGCCTCAGCAGACGTTATCAGGTAATTAAGGTGGTGAATGGATCTTTAATGACCCCCGCACCAACCTTGTTTAAAGGAAGTAGAATTAAAGATGCTATCTGGACAAGATGTAATAATACCAGGTGGAGGAGGAGAGGGCGGTGGAGGAGGAGGAGGAGGTGGATGAGCTGGAGGTGGGGTAGGAGTTGGAGGAGAGGGAGGGAGGGGGAGAAAAAAGAGGAAGAGGAGAAGGAGTAAGAGGGGAAGGAGGCGGGAAAGGGGGAGGAGGAGGAGGAGGTGGAGGTGGAGGAGGAGGTGCAAAGAGGGGATAGAAAGCCTGAGCATCAGTGTCATCATTGTGCTGAGCAGGCAACTCATTATACACTAAGAGTTCCCCTTAAGCAAAGTTTAATATCCATACACACACGCACAAGCACACGCATGCACACACACACATACACAGACAGTAGTACTATGGTACTGTCTGTGTCTTTTCTAAGCTAGACAGTAACTTAGTACAGTCTGTTTATGTGTGTAAATTATCTTTCTGCAGTTCTGTTCATTGTGATTTTATCATTATGCATTAACATGCATTGAAAACATTTGTTTACTCAGATGCAACGCTGTATTTGGAAGTAAAGGTACGGCCACACTGAACGCGTTACGTGCGTACGATTACGCGCGTAACGCGTCTAACCTGACGCTTGATCATTGTGTGTCACAATAATGATTCAACGCGCCTAACGCGCCTACGCAGCTAGATGAGCCCGCCCAAAACGTATTTTTCCCCGCTACTTTTCTTTTGCTCCACAAACATGGCTGAGATCACCACGATCGCTGTGCTGTATTTGTTGTGGGAGTTCGAGGAGAGTAGGAAACCCAAAAGCCGCCGTGTTTGTCGTCCATGTTCTTTCTGTTTCTGTGCGTCCTCCTCAGGTCCTACGTCTCTCTGCCAGTGACGTCGGGTCAAGCTCAACGCTGATTGGCTATCGCGACTAAGCGTCAAGCGTAGGCACGTCAAAAGTAAAGAAATCTGAGCGTTGCTGCGTTGGGCGCGTTATTTAGGTGTGTAAAACGCGTCTAAAGGTACGGCCACACTGAACGCGGTACGCACGTTAGAGGCGTAGAAATTCTGCATTTTTGCATAGGGAACCATTGGTTTAGGCGCATAGATGCGTTACACGCGCTAAAACAGCGTGTTGCGGGTTAGTCGCGTTTTACGCACATAAATAACGCGCCCAACGCACCAACGTGCAGAGCTCAAAAAATGTAACTTTTGATGCGCGTACGCGTGACGCTTAGCCGCGATAGCCAATCAGCGTTGAGCTTGACCTGACGTAACTGACAGAGAGACGGAGGACCTGCGGAGGACGCACAGAAGCAGAAAGAACATGGACGACAAAGTCATTGTTTCAGTGTGTGCTGAAACGATGAGGTGGTGGTGGAACTCACCCGGCTGTGATTGCCTACGGAGGATGTCATGCACTAGAGTTTAGATTCTCTGCCCGAGCCCAAGACCGAGCCGACCCGCGGGCCGGGTCGGGCCGCGAAGCAAGGCACCTCCGCTGCGCGTCTGTGTCCTGTTCGCCCTGTCGGGGCTTATTTTCTCGATAATGACCGGCGTTCTATACATTATCCCTTACATATAGATTTAGCAGAGTAGGCCTAAGTAACAAATGTTTACAAAGTTACACATGTATTAAAAAAAATGTCGGGGTGTAATCGGGCTCGGGCTCATAATTACAGTTCATGTGTCGGGCCGGGCCGGGCTCGGACAGAACGTGCACGGGCTCGGGCCGGGTCGGCTTGATTTTCTGGGCCCGAGCTCTATCATGCACCCAAACACGGCGGCGTTTGGGTTTCCTACTCTCCTCGAACTCCCACAACAAAAACAGCGCAGCGATGGTGGTGATCTCAGCCATGTTTGTGGAGCAAAAGAAAAGTAGCGGGGAAAAATAAGTTTTGGGCGGGCTCATCTAGCTGCGTAGGCATGTTAGGCGCGTTAGGCACGTTAGGCGCGTTGAACCATTTTTGATACACACAATGATCAAGCGTCAGGCAAGGCGCGTTACGCACATAATCTTACGCGCGTAACGCGTTCAGTGTGGCCGTACCTTAACGTGCCTAACGCGCTGCTTTAGCACGTGTAACGCTTGTACGCGCCTAAACCAATGGTTCCCTATGCAAAAATGCAGATTTTCTACACCTCTAACGCGCGTAACGCGTTCAGTGTGGCCGTACCTTAAGAAACTTGACTCAACATTATATCTAAATGCACATACAGATTTGTAAATCCCCAAATTGTTTGTCTGTCATTGCCTTTTTAATTATAAAATGCTACCAATATCATAATTCCTATTTACCTATTCAAACAGGATTTCCTAAACAGATTACCATTATTGGATTAAAATGAGCGAATCGAGGCCTCAGAGGGGACTGTTTTTTTCTCTGTCTGTCTGTCTGTCTGTCTGTCTGTCTGTGTGTCTGTGTATCTGTGAGTCTGTTTGTCTGTGTGTGTGTGTGTCTTTGTGTATGGATATTGTTGCTCTGTCTAGCGATTACTTCAATTGTTGACTGAACGGAAATATTACAGGTTATAGTGAGGTAAAAGTAAACTTATTAAATGTAAAATCGTAGATGGATTCAAAAGATTCAAAGATTATTGGAATTATAATTACTGAAGTAAACAGGGCCTAAGTTCTCGATTCAAATAATATTTATCAAATTAAAGCGAGGATATTTAGCATTGGTAATTATCTTCCTCCCCAGATGAGAGAGAGATATTACACTCATTATGCTTCTAGAACGGGAACGTCTGCCAAAAAGACTTTTCCTGGTGAGTTGTATGTGGTCAGAGATATCTACAGGTAAAAAGAGAATATAAAATATCACAGTTATTGGTGTTTATGTATCATATTCTCAAGTTAAAATGTAAGGAGGAATCTGATGAGGAAAAACTCTGGCATTCATTCTACCTCTCCTCAGATTGAGTGACAGAACATTGGACGCATTTTGCTCAGTACGCCTCCTTTCACTTAGCTGTGCTCTTGTATTATCTACTTGTGGCGGGCCCTTATCTGCGAACCCCGCTGATGTGCTAATCTTCTGAGAAAATAATCTATAAAAGATTCAAAAACGGTCCTCAAAACCCGACGCAGAGCACAATCCTGAGAAAAACACAAAACGATAAGCCCTATTTATCGGAGGGAAAAAACACAAAACGCCCAATGAGCCTTCGACTCGAGTGTCCACTCCAGTCAGTAAGAATATCATTTTTTAATTATCAGACCCCTCTGGGTCCTCGACACGGTTGCTTTTGGACTGTCTCTGTGTTTGCCCCGCAACTAAATAAGCTCCTGAGAGACAGACAAGGAGCTTGTAGGTTTTTTGGGAGGTATTTCTCTGTGCTCCTTCTATTTCTTTTTTTATCACAGGCAGTTCATCGCCTCCTC
>NC_044048.1:17744731-17802231 GCF_902167405.1 Gadus morhua | reverse complement strand
AATGACACTATTATGGAAAAAGTCCACATAGGCTTGATCCATTTTTTAATGAACCCAAAAGGCCTATATTGTAAATATATTGGATGAGATTGGCTTTTCCTGTAGTCTGCTAAAGATAAAGCATACGGTTGTAGTATGCAAAACAATTAATATCCCTTATCCTTTATACGTATCTTCATTAACATATTGTATGAACAAGCCTGTATTGGCAGCGTATCCGATTGTATAATAACTTAGTCTTAACCAAGGATTATGTCTTCAGACAATGGCTTTGTTAAAGTATGCTATTGCCGCCATCCTTATGTTTACCTTTATAAGTCATGGTTGTTAGACTCCACGAGCAACGCTATCTTTTCTCCAAATCAAGTCAAATGATGCAAGGAGTCAAACAACAGCAAGCAAGGTTCTGCATGATTTGGTTAGTGTGTGAGGATTCTGCCTCCACCTCTAGGGCCGCTGCCCTCCAGAGCCAACGTTTTACCTCAGTCCAGAGAATCCCTGCATTCAACTGGTAAACACTTCCACCGGCGGCAGCACGCCAACGGCACAATCAAAACGTGCTCCCGTCTCAGAGTTCATCTGTTTTGCATTTAGTGTTCATGAACTGCGCCGCTGAGCTGGTAGAAGGTATAGATTTCCGCTATGAAGCGGTGGAAAGTTGACAGAGATGAACGAGCGACGCTAAAGGACAGGGCCTCCGGGTCGGCCCGGGGTCTCCTGAGGCCTGCACCTAGCAGACACACACAGCCTCTACCCCCCCCCCCCCTCCACCCCGCATCCCCCCATCTCAGACCTCCACTCCGCTCACACGCGAGCCAGCCCAGCTGTAGAGACCTTGGAGGGGTTCCACGCCGAGCCCGGTGTGGGATGACATCACCACATGTGAGGGTCACAGCGATGTCTGATGGATGACTCCCTTGGGATGCTCCATGGTTACTATTGTCTTTGGGGAGGAACGTAATGGAAGACTCACACACACACACACACATGTACACAAACACAAAGACTTGGTTACACACATACAGACAGACATACATAGACATGGGACGATGGGTTCGGTGTGTACAGTTGGACTATGACCTTGTCCATGGCCCGACACTTAAATGGTCATGTTCCAGATGGCTGGCTCCTTAGGGAGGAGGAAAAAAAGGAGGAGGACGGGGGGGGGGGGGTGGAGTTATATTATGATTAAACACTCAGATTGTCCCCTGATAGATTGGACAAAAGTCCCCTAATCGCTCTTGGTGTCATGTGGGTGACCTCCCAGGACACCGCGCACAGATTCATCACCACACCCCGCTCTCGTCTCATTCACCACGGCCACGTCGCGCTTCTCCCAGCATGCACTGCACCTCTAGAAACAATACCACCTATTGACCAGCCCTCTCCCCCATCCCATATGATTCATTCTTCTGATTAAGCTTCCAAATCCTCAACCGAACTCAAATCTAAAGAAAATGTGATCGGTAAATGTACTTTTTTATTTGATGTCTTTAACCTATAAACTATTCATGCCACTTATACTTTGCACACATCACAGCATGTCATTTAGCAGTGGTGTGGTGCTAATGTGTTTTATTAAAGTCAGTAAAAGGTAAGCAGACTCCATTTCGCAAATTAGAAAACTCATCAAAAGCGCTGGGTTGTAAGCTTGGCTTGCGCTCGTGTGTAACCACTATATTCCTGCACGTTTCCACGCACCAGCAAGCCCACGAATCTGTAGGCGCTGTGCTGGCGCCACGGCTGGCCTGCTCCGACGCTCCGGGCTCAATGTATCAACTGCTGTGTGCTGTGTTGCGTGACTGCTTCCTGTGTGTCATTCATCAGGCGGGAAGAATGGCTGCACTTTAGCATTATATTTCACTATGAGTCACAATTTAATTCCAGAGTCTTCCAAGAGAAAGACACACACAGACGCTGGGCAACACACACTGGCACGCATAGATGCTGGCGGGTGTGCGCGCACACACAAACACACAGGAGCACACACGCACACAAACAGCTATGGATTCCACTCAGGATGTCATGGTACAGCCTGAATCATTTCCTGTGATTTTGCCATTTCTCAATCACATTTCAACCTTAGAAACCAGAAAACACTGAATTAATGTCCCCCGCTTTTATGGTAGGAAATAGAGAAAAACCTTGTGAATGTGTCATTTTAGATGCATGGGAATTCAAAAGTGCTTAGATACATTGTTCAGGTTGTTTTGAATCGAAAATGCTGGGGCTGTGTTTCGTATTACTGTATTATTCAAACATCAGAATGATGACACTGTGTGATTGAACAACTGGTGTTAAATAAAGACATGCTGGGCTTGTGTATTTATTTTGATGTATTCATGTGTGCCTGTGTTGGAAACGGTGTGTTGGATCTGCCAAAGATGCCATAGTCTTCTTTTTTTTGTGAGAATGCTAAGAGGTAATGAGATTGGAGTCTAAATAATAACGGCCCGTTGCTGCAACGGATTACATCACACAATGCCAGGCTTTCACACCAACCCGGTTAGTGTTACAAATGTAACACTTGTTAGAGGTTTTGCATCCTGCGTCCGGGAAAATGATTTCTCGGCTGTATCATCATGCTAGGCACACAGACTTCTGGAGCATAACATGTCCTCTGATTATTTCAGTTACTGTTTACTGCTTTTTCAATTATAGATATCATGATCCATTGTTCCCTGTATGTTCCCCGTCTATGATTTGCTAATACATATGTATGATTTGAGACAAACAATTTGATGCGCTTTATTTGTCCAAAATAAATCATCTTTCATACCAGTGTTAATGTGCATTGTATGGTGCAAGTAAATCAAACTACTTCGTGCAATAGTTAACCATTTAATGTACCTAAACTCTTTTCTCAAGCGTTGATTTATTGACCATTTCAAACATACCACCAAATGCACTAAACATAAAACCATGTCAAACACAATATTGATTGAATTGGCTGGAATTCATAAATTTATGTGACGGTTATTTCAAATGCTATTCCTATTAAATTAACAAGAATCCCTCTGAGGTTAACCTGACATGTGGATTAGTTGGACCTTAAACCCAGGGGGGGGCAGACAAAAGGATTTGAGTACTTTCCACCAGCAGGCCATCAATCATGACCACATCCATCCACTGGAACTATGGGTATCTGTGGCTCGGGTTAAGCCACGAGGCTGCTGAAATAGCGCGGCTCTGTATATTACATTGACTTATTCATGTGTAATCCAAAGTATACCGTCCCCTTTCCCTCATCCGTCTTCCACTGACCTCTGAGACTTGAAATCAATAAGCGATTGTCTTGAGGTCTATCTGTCTGCATTCGCCCAGCTCAGAGTCTGCGTCATCATTGCCGTTTTACAGTGCGCCGTTTGGACTTCCCTTCGCCTAATCAATATTGTCACATCCACTAATTGACAGAGAATGGATCTGTTTTCGCTTTCATGGCCGTTTAAAGAAGCCCGCTGCCACGGCAGCACTGCGTGCTCCAGGGTTTACATGCGTGTTCCATCCTTTTATTGAGATGAACCATGGCCACCAAAGGCCCGTCCAGAGCCCTCCGCATTCTCATGCCTCATCATTAACAACCTGTTACGACTTTGCCTCATTAGCCTAAGAAGAGTACGTGCAACATTATGTTTTATGCTGTGTTCTATTCACCATGATGACACATTGTCAATTGCCTCAATTGTAAGCAAATAGGCTTGTTCCCCCCCCCGCACTTGATTTGATGACAGTTAAATGTTGAGCCCTGCAGGGACGCTGGCAAACAAGCTAGCATCTCTGATGATAGCGCTGTCATGTGGCCACAATGAGCGCCGGCATTTCTACCCCTTTTACTGTCATCGGACACGTTTACCGGGTCAACCCCGGGAACAGGTGGCTCACCATTCCCATGGTATTTCACAAAGCCAAGATCACAAAGAATATATTTTTTCGCCCTAAAGTCTATATTTCCAGAAGAAACTTCCAGGCAAGAGCAGCACAGGTCCTGTGAATGCAGGCGTGTTGTTGTCAGTTTGATATGCTCTGTACGCTTGTGATTCCATGATCGCTAATGAGCCATAGCTGCTCCGTGTCTGAAGTTAAGCTAGCAACCGCGGTGGCGCACCGCAGTGTTAGCTTAGCACCATGTCTCTCCTGAAACCCGTTGGACACGTCCACACTACTGAGTGGATACTATTAAAAAAATAATATTGGCTAATGAGCTGTTGTGGAAAACTTTCTGAAACTGTTTTTTTTTTTTATATACTTTATTGTAGGATCATGAGTTATTTTTACATTGACATCTTCCTACAAACATTTTTTTTTTTATTTTTTTTTTTTATATATATATATATATATATATATATATATATATATATATATATATATATATATATATATATATATATATTTATTTAAATGTAAACAATATAAATAAATGGATAAGTAACAAAAATAAAATAAAAAAATAGGTAAATAAATAGAAAAAATAAATAAATAAACAAAACAAATCAATACTACATAGAAAAAAAGATAATAATAATAATAAGATAATAATAAAATAAAAACACATACAGTATATATATACACAAGTTAACTCTTCCAGCTCTTCACGACTATCTTCAGAATTTTAATAATAATAGTTTAATTATAATCCATATATGTTAACCATTTATTACATCGTTTCAAAAACTCAATTTCTAGATTTCTAGTTATATAGGTTATTCTTTCCATTTCTAAAATATTATTTATATTTGACTTCCAGTTTTTAAAAGATGGTGGAGTAGGTTTTAGCCAGTTCCTTGTTATTTGTTTCATTGCTGCTATCCTAAGTATCCTAAATAAGTATTTGTCTCTTTCTGATATGAGTTCATCCGGTGTTACACCTAGAATGAAACATTTTGGTTCAGGTACCTGGTTAATTTGGAAAATATTCGAAATAGAATTTGTAATCAGTTTCCAGAAGGTATTTAGTGATGGGCAAAAGTAGAAAACATGTGAATGGTCTGCATTATTTTCCCCACAGTTTCTCCAACACTCTGATGAGTTTGATGTCTTAAACTTTGATTGTATTTTTGGTGTGATAAAGAATCTTGTGTATATTTTCCATGCATACTCCCTCCAAAACCTAGAGTTTGTTGTTTTATGTATTGTTCCATAAATGTTTTCCCAGTCCTCTTCTTTTAACTGTCCCTCTAATTCTAAGTTCCACTTCAATGCCACAGTGTCTTGTGTTTCATTGTTTTCTTGTAGTATTTTATATATTTTAGAAAGTGTATTCTTGATGTCAATATTATAGTTTTTAATCATAAATTGTATTAAGGGATGCTGCTCATGAGTGCCTGCTCTTTTTTGAAAGGTTTTTATATAGTTTCTAAGTTGTAAATATTTGTAGAAATTTGACTGGACTAGATCATATTTCTTTAAAATAACATCAAAGGGATTTACTTCATACTTAGTTATTATTTGTGAATATATTTGTAGTCCTTTTAAGGACCAGACTTTTAAGACATTGTCCATTTTGTTTGGTTTGAAATCTGGATCCCATGCCATTTCTCTAAGATAGAATAATTCCTTATTTATATCATGTTTTTTACAAATTTGTTTCCAAGTACATAAAGTATTGTTAATCCATCTATTTTGTCCTTTCAGTTGTGTCATATATTTTCTATCAATGAATGGTAATGTTTTTATTGAAAATGGAGTTTGTTCCTTTTCTATCGGAAGCCACTTTGCTTTAATATTATCATTAGTCCATTTCATTATGTTATTTATTTGTGTGGCATGAAAATAGGTTTCGAGGTCTGGAAGTGCTAGTCCACCATGTTCTTTCGATTTTATTAATGTTTTGAATTTGACCCTTTTCCTTTTGTTATTCCAGATAAAATTAGTTATTATGCCATTCCATCTTTTAAAACTTTGAGAAGGAATTGATGTTGGCAGGTTCTGAAAAAGGAAAAGGAATTGTGGAAGTACCATCATTTTAATTGTGTCTACTCTACTAAAAAGAGAGTTCGGTATAGTTTTCCACCTGTTCAGATCCTGTTTGATTTTGTTCTCTAGATTCTGATAATTAACTTCGTGAACTTTACTTAAATCTTTATGGATTATTATTCCTAAATATTTCAGTTTATCTTGGTTCCACTTAAATCTGAGGTTTCCTTTAGAGTAATCTGTCAATTGTTTACCAATGCATATAGACTCACATTTATTTTCATTAATTTTGTATCCTGAATGGTCACTGTATTCTTTTATTGTTTCCATTAGTTTCCATATTGGCTAATGAGCTGTTGTGGAAAACTTTCTGAAACTGTTGTGGAAAACTTTCTGAAACTTTTTTGACCGTAAGACATTTATGCTTTCATTTAAAAAGACACAAACTGCAAAAACGTTTTGTTCAAGTCACAGAATATTTGGTATTTCCTTTGCTAAAAAAATATATTCACGTAATGTCTCTATTTTGTGTTGTCAGCTCAGGTGGCTATTGCACCAACAGGCATTTCAGGGCTGTAAAACACAAACCTTTTGTTAAAGCCAGAGCAGCACGCTGCACCCTTTTACTTACACAGAGTAACAATATAATGTCTATCCTTAACATACAATGAAGTTGGGGACTTTTTCTTCAGTTGACAGTTTTTGGATTCAAGGTACTCATGCCAGTAAAAAGCGAGGTGCTCAGCAAAGAAAGTCTGAGAGCAAAACGCTTGGTTCCCATTAAAACGTATTGAAAAATGGCCGCCCCCTGCTGTTAATTTTTTTTTTCTGGGCCTCAGTCACAGCCTGACTTCATGACTTCATTCATATTTTGGCACTGATACACGTGAGGATAACGACTTCTGTCTAACGTCATAGCTTTGTTAAGTTAGTATTATTAGTAACCCCTTCAACCAATCAGAGTGAGCTATCACCAATAGGCTGCCTTAAGAAAGCCTCTATGCTACTTAGTCGATTGCTCTCTATGCTATAATTGGCTACTAACACATTAGCATGACTCCTCTCTGGTGACCTAAATTTACCTTACCAACAAGAGTGTAGTAGTTATCATATTTTTGATGGGAGGATTTTTCCTTTTTAATGTTTGCCAGCAACATCAAATGGACTGCTTGTCTGTGGTCAGAAATCGCTGGGCCATTAATGCGATTGTTGTTCATAATTGAGACGGCTTTGCTGTGTCTTTGGTTTAGGGGGAAAAGATGCCAAGGCAAAACCCGTCAGCTTGAGACTCCAAACTCTCTGAACTTTCCCTCAACACACAAAAAAAAAGCTGTCAAATGAGAATAACCGAGGGATATCAAAGCAAAAGTTGGAGCAGGCCCGGCTTCTGCATGCTAAGCACAAATGATAAAATAGGAAGTTGGATAAAATAAAAAAGTTCCTTGGATAAGAGTCTTTAACTACCCCCACCCGCCTGCCCTGCTTAAAGGATTCGCTCCCTGCGGAATACATATTGGTCTGCAAAAAGGGAAAGAAGCAAAATAAATAATTAAAAGATGAATGGTGGGCTGAGCAGACAGCTGATGATCAGGCTCATGGTGAGGAGGAGGGGAGGTGAGCTCAGGTTGGCGGTGGAGCTGTCAGCAGGACTGCAGGGTTAGGATGATTAAAACTGCCTTGTAGTCCCCCGTCAGCATGCACACAGGAGGAGGTGGGCCACGCACGCACACACACACACACACACACACACACACACACACACACACACACACACACACACACACACACACACACACACACACACACACACACACACACACACACACACACACTGACTAACTGGCACACAAAGCATTCCCACCCCACGCAGGGTCTTATAAACGAACAGCTTAAGTCCCTGTGATGCAGAACACACGCGATTCTTCTCCCTTCATTTCAAACGGACCTTTGACCATTTCTGCATTCCCCTCCCTATGATTGTGTGCTAAACTGTCTGTTACCTCCTCCAAATCAAATCCCAAACCATGCTGTTTAAAAGACACCATCTCTGCGGCTTTTTCCTCAAATCATCCAACTAACGGCAGCTTAGCATGACCGCTTAAGAAGTAGACCGCTGTGGCTATAAGATAAAAGTGTTGCATCTTGTTGTTGACACTGCGAGAGGGCTGACGCTGAACGTTGCTTCAGCTGAAAGAAGAGTGCACCCCTTTTCTATCGTTAAACTACAAGCCATCGGTGTGTTGAAACACAATCAAGCCCACACAAAGGACTTAGTGATGATGATGATGCAACGCTTTACAATCCAAGCAAATACTCAATATTGTCCTGTCAAACAAACAATGTACCCACACCCCGGCTTCATGCAGTATGTATGAATACTCTTTGTACACAGCTCCCCTATGTCCTTTCAGCTCCTCATCAGCAAATCAACAACCAGTGCAGGGAGCTCTATGTCCGGATTGGCTACAACAGGATCCACCTGGACAAGCTATTGGATAAGGGCAGCCGTAATATTTCAGCTGTGCACCATTGCCAATGAATACTCATGTAATATAAAACCAACAGCAGTTCAGAAACATATCACATAATGCAAAATATGTAAAATAGCTATAATTGCATAGATATATACTACATTCTCGCAATTTAAAAAAAGTAATAATATAAATTGGACTTTGCAAATGGTGGTGAATGGTATGGATGATATCGGTGCTGGCATTGTTATTATTAAGACAAGCGGAGGGGTAAAGGGCAACAACTACTTCATTTAACAGGGATGGAATGTGCCTGCTCGGTTGAAAAAAGGTTGCTTTCAGGGTTGTCTTCACAGGGCCAACCCGATTGCCCTACTGTAATTGTTAGATTGAAACATAAGTGATGAATTACATACATTATAAAATGTGGTGAGGTTTGAAAATACATAGAGTACAGTGCTTTTAAAAAGCCCAATGTTATGCATATGAAATGGGCAGTAGTATTTGGAGAGTAGTGAAGAGGGTGTATATATATATTTAGTATACACTAGTGCATTTGCAATATGAACATGCAGTCTGCATGTACTGCATGTTTATTTATATGCCAACTTTTAGACAATTGGATATAGAATGATATACATTGGTGGACCTATACCAATTAGCCTGTATTAGAAGTTATGTTAGGACTGTTTAGCGTGATAATGGGTTAATATAAAACTTTAATATGTAAGCTGGGGGCACTAATGTATAATTCATGCTAAGTGAATGTGAAAAGAACTCACCTCCTTGTCTCCTCGCAGAGGTCACTCAGACGAGGTCACCGTTGCCTCGTCCATGCTTAAGTAAAGTATAACGATCTCAACTCAAGTTAATATGCAGGATGTTACATTATACTGTCATTATCTGCAATCGTGCGTCTATTTTCCATCAGAATATGGGGCACCTACTTACGTGCACAATAATTAAAAATGAAATCAAGTGAGCTGGAATCATATTTAGACATCTTTAACATGCTTAGGTCTAAATCTTTAATAGTTATTTATGTCTAAACGTGCATTCAGATGTCCCCTTGGGCTACATTGTGTGGAGACTCAGCAGGCCATCGGTTTATAAAACAACTTCTCACATGTCCTGGCTGCCGTAATTAACACTTAAGCATTTGATAGCGCAATCTGCCAATGAAGTAACAACAAGGACCACAATCAGTAGGGTTGTAGATTCAGAGGGGGGAGAATAACAGATAACTGGTTCTGTATTGTGTGGGGAGATGGAGAGAGAGGACAGGAAAAGCAGAGCACATGGGCAGATAAAAATGGAGGAAGCGGAGACAGAGAGACGGGAACATTTTGTGCAACTGAGAATCATCTATATATATATATATATATATATATATATATATATATATATATATATATATATATATATATAAATAAATAAAGGACTGAAGCCGACAGGGGAGACGACAGCAGACTGATAAAAGGGACAGGTAGTGAGATGAGAAGGGAGGAACAAAGATAGAGAGCTCCGGCGATGGCTTATTGTGCTCTCTCCGTCTCCATCTCTCTCTATCTCTCTGTCTCTCTGTCTCTCTCTCTCTCTCTCTCTCTCTCTCTCTCTCTCTCTCTCTCTCTCTCTCTCTCTCTCTCTCTCTCCGTCTCCATCTCTCTCTATCTCTCTGTCTCTCTGTCTCTCTCTCTCTCTCTCTCTCTCTCTCTCTCTCTCTCTCTCTCTCTCTCTCTCTCTCTCTCTCTCTCTCTCTCTCTCTCTCTCTCTTCTCCCCCTCCATCTCCTTGTTCCATTTCTTTGTGTGGCTCCCATGGCGGGAGAGATGAAGATTAGAAAGTATTAATTGTCTCTTTTCACGGGAGCGAAATGGGCCGCCACAACACTGCAATAAACCCTTTCTGCCGTGACATGTGTCATCAACAACTCAGCACCTGCCACTTAGTCCTGCAATCATTTCGAATGATTATGTATTTTCCCTTTTCATTACGTCCTATCTGTAACTAAAATGCGCTCGTCAAATTAGAATGAAGAATTTTGCACGTCGCAAAACTTCCCAGAGACTTCACTAGTTTACCCACAATGCCCAAGCTATACAGATCGCCCTTTTATGGTGCATGCATTATACTGCATTATACTTTTTACATAATTTTAACTCGATTTTGCGCTGTGTTCGCCATGAATATATACAGGATCACAAGCTAGTAATTACCAATATCCATCATTCCACCCGAACAGCAAGACTTCCATATCCATAAACGTGCACATATGGCGGCCCTACACCTTTCGGGGGTTGAAATATGCTTTCAGTGGGAAGGAATTTAGCTCTAGTGTTAATGAAATATTCAACCGTCCTTCCCCCCGAGTACTGCAGCGGGCTCGGCATATGGTCATTGTTCCATTCCCCCCTTTTGCTGAATCCCTTCCTCGCCAGTAGCCTGCACAAATGTGCATTTCCATTCAACTCAATGGTTTCTGGTTCTTGCCTATAGGGATAGTGAATCGAAAATCGTTGATGATTATTGTTTAAGCTAGTAATATGTCCTATATATGATCTTTGACATAGTTATCAATGCCATTTTGCCCTTGTTCCTAAAATAAGTCATGCGTAAGTAAAAAGAGAAAACAGGTGTAAAGTTAGACAGAGAATCAGGTTGATTTTCTGTGCCATCCAGGTTGTGAACATTGTTATCTGCTCCGAACTCAAGTCACGTTCTTTCGTGAAGTCAAAGTGCCTTTTCCAAAGTGCTTTTTTTTGGAGCTCCTTTTGAGCAGCAGTTGATGTTGATAGCCAGGTCCGAGAGAGAGTGAGGATTCTTGTACACATATTATTACACCACGTTGAGTGGCACTTTTCAGAGAGAGACAGCTGTAGTCTCACACACACCAGGGTGAGTCGAACTGTCAACAACATCTCATCAGTATGAATGGGAAAACAAAACTATGAAACCAAATCCCCCTATTCTATGAATGACCTGAGACTGGTAAACCACCTGAATGAGTTATATTGCCGATATGACGGAAAATGAAACAGTGCTGACTCTGAGCCGATTTAACACACAGCCTTACTCCGCAGCTATCACACCTCTTCTTATGCCCACAAAAAGGACCCATAAAGCCCCCCCCATCACACCTTTTCTCCATCCTGTGGAGAGACACAGTCTCCCCCCTCCACACTGGTGCACTGTGCAGACCAGCTGTCTCCAGTGTTAATCCACATCTATAACAACTCACTGGTTGTATGCAAAGGTACCAGCCTGCTTCACAACCTCTACCATCATCCCCATTTACAATAAGCAGAGGATCACGGGCCTAAAGACGCAATGTGTAACATCTCAACTCACTCATTGCTTTATATAACCTGGACATATCTGCAGTCAATGCTGATCGATGGTGCATTCAATAATGTTCAATCCAATCCAATCACAACCTTTAACTGATCAAATCCAAAAGCAAAAGGTGCTGGCCAGCCCATACCCCTCTCTTTGTTGTCAATAATCGTATTATCGACACTCACTTAACCCTTCCAAGTCACGCCACCCAGCCAGCCGAGCTAAGTGGCACAGCCAGTTAGAGTAAACACTCTTATTTCACTAGTTTGATTCTGAAAGTCTCCCGCCTGCTAACAGCCTAGAGCAGGGGTACTCAAGTAGAAATGATGAGGGGCCACAAAAAATTTTTTCAGTGAATCAAGGGGCCGGTCGGTATACGTGTGACTGAGGCCGATATATGCTCTGTTTTAGACATAACACGTAAGCACGTAAGATACATAACCCCCCCTTGCGCGGTAAAATATCCCCCCTTACGTGCTTAAGTGCGTCGGCCAAAATTCCTGACTATGCGACTGAAACACACCCTACGCAGCTCGCAAAGACTGTGATTGGCCAGCTAACCACATCCTTTCAGGAGTCTCACATTTCCGGTTTTACAGCATAATAGCGCCATTTTTAAAAGGCCGTGACAGAAGCGAATGAAGAATTTTGAAGAAGGAGAAGAAGAAAACACAAGAACGAATTATGATAATTATAAATATAAACAAGCCAGCGATTTCCACTTCCACGCCCACAGATTCATTCGTTGCTCCCCCTACTGTTCTGGCGGAGAATCCCCTTGCAACACGCGCAATCCTTAAGGAACCTTAAAGGAACCGTAAATCAAAACTTGTCTAAAACAAGTCCCTTGTGTAAATTACGTGCTTACGTCTCTGCGTCTAAAACGACCCTAAATCGGCCTTGACTGCTGCTGAGATGGACTGTCTGCCTCGAGTTTGGGAGGGCTGGAGCGGTCTGTGGGCTGGAGTGCTATCTGTTTATCGTTGCAACCCCCAGCCTCGTATTGAGATCGCGGCGCGCGGTTTCAAAATAAGAGCGCCCAACACGTTGTTTTTTTTTTTTTTTTTTTTTTTTTTTTTTTAATAATTAAAAAAAACTTTTCAAAACAGCTCGAGGGCCATTAATAGACACCCCGCGGGCCACAAAAGGCCCGCGGGCCGCTACTTGAGTATGACTGGCCTAGAGGCTCAATCTTACACATGACTGTAGATAAGTCGCCCTGACGTCTGTGGTAATGAAGGCCTTTGAATGGCGGGTCCTAACCCAATGGCTGGTACTGACCATGGCCCAACTCTTCTCCAGGAAAACACCATCCAAGCTGAGCGGGCCTGAGCCCACCTGCAGGTGGATCACTGACTTCCTGTAAAACAAGCAGCACCTGCGGGCTCTGCTCTTCTTCCTCTACACCGACAGCTGCACCTCTTGCCACCCTTCTGTCAAACTCATGAAGTTTGCGGACACCCCTCATTAGATTCAGTTCATTCTGGCTGCCTGATGGAGCCAAAACAACTTTGAGCCGAACGCTCTAAAAACAGCAGAGATGGTAGCTGACTTAAGGAGGAGCCCCGACCCGAACGCCCCCCTCATCATGGATGACTCAAACTGCTAACTTTACACTGCGGTGTCGCTGATTTATGATTCCTGGGGACACTGACCTCACAGGACCTCAGGTGGGCCTTGAGTATCACCTCCACCATCCAGAAGGCCCAGCAGTGGATGTTCTTCAGGCTGCCTCAGAAAAAGAGGGTCCGGTTCTACCCAGCCATCACTGAGTCAGTCCTCAGCTCATCCATCAGCGTCTGGTCCGCTGCCTCCTCCGCCAAGGACAAAGGCAGACCTGCGGCGAACCTTTCGGTCAGCCCAGAAGGTCACCGGCGGCAGCCTGCCGTCTGTCCTGGACCTGTACCACTCCAGGACCAGGGAGAGAGCAGGTAAGATCATCGCTAATCCTTCCCATCCCAGACACACCAAAGGCTTCCGTTCCAGAGGGTTCAGGTCTAACCAGAACAAGACCTCATGCCACTGGGCTCTCCAACAAACCCCCTGCCTCTCACTGGCACTAGGACTTCCACTCTCCCCCACCCTGTCAGACACTCTCATAATCTCTCTCTCTCACACACACACACACACACACACACACACACACACACACACACAAACACACAAACACACACACACACACACACACACACACACACACACACACACACACACACACACACACACAAACGCCGGCGCACACACACGCACGCACACACACACGCACACGCCGGCGTGCACACACACACATACGTGCACACACATGCACACACACACACACACACACACACACACACACACACACACACACACACACACACACACACACACACACACACACACACACACACACACACACACACACAGTACAGGTATATCGAAATTTGGGAGAGCTCCCCCCTGGTGCTTAAAGAAAAAGAGAGGACAAGGAACAATATGTATGATAAAAAAAAGACACTCTATAGATATCTAACTAAAACTGATGCATCTAATATAAATCTAACATCTAATATAATTCTAACATCTAATATAAATCGAACTAAAACTGATACATCGAATATAAATCCTATATAAATCTATCTAAAACTGACACATCTAATATAAATGTAACTAAAACTGAGTTAAAGTGCAGTTGAATGACTCGAAAAAACATGACACCAAAAAAGTTGCAAGTCCTTAGAAAAATAAATAAATATTAAATATAATAATATAAATAAATAGGTGGTTTGTAGGGAATTTCACAGTTCCCCAGTAGCTGCCACATGTTATGTGCATGTGCGTGATAGTACGAGGTCAGGTGTACAACGCCTGTATGGCCCTGGGGTAGAAACTAGATATAAATCTGTTTGTCCGTGCAGTCATAGTCCTATGTCCTAATATAACGCTCCAACAGAATGAAGGTAAACCTACTAGCATGAAAAAGTTGGCGCAGGTGGTAACCTTGGGAATAACATGGCCCTCCCTCCCCCTTGTAGCGTTCCAATTCAAGCTGAAGCATGGGCTTCGGTAACACTCTAATCCGACAGATTGGCAGGCTTATCAGGCAGACTCTCAGGGTTGCTGGTTTAAAGGTCCCGGGGCATGCTACTTTGAATCTCAAACGACTGCGTCGGGTTCTCCGACGTCTCTGGTTCTTCCACTTCCACGTCAATCTGAAGTAGACTGAACCACGACAGGGTGGAGTCTACCGCGATTGGATCCAGCCGGAGCCCCGCGGCGGCGGCGCTTCGGCAGTGGGCAGTGGGGAGAAAAGGGAGGTGACATGTCCCCCTATGACGACATACGGGCAAAAGTTCCAAATCGGCGCGTCAGAGTTTTTTTTTTTTAAAGGCAGAGCACTGAGCAGGATAGTTGGTGCTTGTTTTACAACGCCATTTCTAGCTACCGGGGGACCATAGGCAGGCTAGGTGAATATTAATACTCATATTAATGTTAGAATACCTCATAAAATGAAATTTTCATTCCGTGGGACCTTTAAGTCCAAAGCATACCCTGACCAAAAGTTGACTAAAATAAGCAAAACACAGATAAATCCTGAAATAAATGTCCCCCCTTCAACCAAGCTTTAAAAAAAGAGCAGTTTATTCCCAGTGGTCTACTCATACATCCTCACGGCTTCTACTTGAGCTGGATGACATCTTGAATGGTAGCATTTCAACATATAATTGACAATGGGATAAAGGGTTTGATTTACAGCCGTTTTCACTAGTTGTAGTAGTGAATAAAAGGTATTGTAAACGCAGTCCATTAGTCAGTGTTCTTAATAGAGCTTGTTGCTTAATTCGGGGTACCCAGGAGAGGCCTAAGTGCAGACGGCGAGGTCCCTAATTCGAACAGACAATGGAGCGATCCCATCTCCACAGCTCTAAAGGGTCTTTATCTGGAGCCGTGCTGCTGCCAGCCCGCCCCCTTTTAGACCAGCATGCTTCAAATCGTGCAGTGGGGGGAGATATTGTGAATGAATTGGATCTTTTAGCTCCTTAAACCACGTATTAATTGGCCCGCTTTTTGAATTTCATTTTCCTCCTCCTTGCGGCTGGCGTAAGATAACGCGCTCACGGCGGTGGAAGGTGTTACTCACATTAAAGAGGAAGGGAAAAAGGCGTGCGGCGTTCACCACCTGACTGATGTCCTGACTTGCCAATAAAGATTAGACAATCGTCCTCCATCATGTTTATCGCCCAATGATCCAGTGGATCTATGCTCAGATCCAGATATACGAGTCTCATTGTCTGCCGCGCTGCTCAGCCATGCGTAATAGTGTAATATCCCCCGCATAAATGTCCCCGCGGGGACGTCTCCCCCCCTCCCCTCGTCCTCACCCCCCCTGCCCCCTCGCCATCGTGTTTATGGCACAATCTGCTAAACAGCTTTTTGCATTTCCGATGATCTCCGCAAACACAACACCCATAAACACGCTTTATGGCGCCGTTACGTACTTAGGTACACGGGACCGCGTTCGCACCGCACTGGTCAGGCGCTGAGGAGGCTAATTCCAGTCTCCTGCGTAGGTAGAATTAAAATAATAAAAAGCGTCATCTATTGCTCATGAGCAAGGCTAACGTTACGGCGCTAATAGCATTTAGCAGCCGGTGCCTCTTTTGCTGCTGGTTTGACGGATAACATCTGCGGAGAGGGGGGGGGTGCTGTGGTTGCCTGGAGCAACGGGAAACCAGGTGTGACTCCCTGAGCAGGTACACGGACGCAGGGAACATCTGGACGGCCCGATGGAGCACAATGTGGAGCGGGCCGCGGCGTTAACAGAGCAAGCCAGCCTGCGCTGAGGACTCTCACAGACGGAGATGCAGTGGCGCTAAGCAAAGCACTATTGTGAGTAGCGACGGGGTCAATGCTGTTAAAGAATTATCATTTGGCGAGTGTTTCCCTTTCAACCCCCCCCCCCCCCCCCCCCCCCCCCCCCCACACACACACACCCCCGTGGTTATTTGCATAAGCTAATGCCTGGACACAAACCTATTCCCGGGCTGAGATGACCCCCGCCCTGCGTCCTCCGCCGCGTCGACATGACATTTCGTGTGCTGCGGGGGCTGCGCTGCTGCCGCTGTGCCGTTTGCCGTGTAGTAATTCAAGCGATGAGAGCGCTAGCCTGTTTATTAACTGATTTGTTTATTTACTTGTTGATTTCTCTACGCATTCATTTTACCATTTCATTCAATTTCTGTGCTCTCCTTTGCAGAGTGCACAGAAATTGATACCTCGCGCCAATCTCCGCCCCTACCCTACTCCGCCGCCATCGCCTCCAGCTGCCACAGAACCGCAGGAAGAACACACAGCGCTGGACCCCCCACCACCACACACACACACACACACACACACACACACACACACACACACACACACACACACACACACACACACACACACACACACACACACACACACACACACACACAACCATCCCTCTCTCTCCCTTCATCCTTACACATATTACAACCCCCCCCTGACTCTCCCCCCAACCTCTCAGACACAAAACATCAGTCCCCTATGGGCGATAGACGACCCCCAACCCCTTGCACACGCACACAAACACACATACGCAGACAGAGACACACTCCTTCAGTAACACACATATCAAGGCCCAAAACAAGCGTGACCCGCGAGGGATGCTGGTGAAGACAGAGGGAGCTGCAGGTGCACGTCCTCCTCCCGTTCTGTGGAGAGGTTCTAATTGGCCGGTGTCTGATGTCTCACTCTCCTCCCTCTGTGTGTGTGTGTGTGTGTGTGTGCGTGTGTGTGTGTGTGTGTGTGCGTGTGTGTTCCCCAGTCTGGTTCTGTGGCTGGGCCCAGTGTTTGGGGGCTCCTGGTGCTCTGGCGCTGCTGTGGTAAAGCTCTGTGCTGTTCACTGTCATCTCCGGGCAACGATGAGTTCATTAAGAGGGACCCCGTGCTCAGCCCCCTGCCCTACTTCCCCCTGCTCGCACGACACACTCTCTCTTTTCTCTCTCTCTCACACACACACGCAGGCGCATGGGCACGCACTCACGTGCACACGCACGTGCACGCACACTGGAGGCCGACATGCAACCCAACAGCAGCCTATGCAGGTGTATTTGGCATCCTGTCACACACACACACACACACAGACACACACATGAGTACGCGCTCATCATACATACACAAACACACAGACACAGTCCTTCCTGTGGAGGTGTTCAAGGATGCTCGGTGACTCCGCACCTTGGAACCAGTTTTTTAAAGACAGAAAGTTGTGTGTTTATCTCATAAAATTCTTAAACTTATCCGATAAAGGCAAAGCGCAAAAGCCAATCAATTGTATATAAACAATCACCATCTCATCTGTTTCGACCATTTTTATGTTAATGTGAGTAATTCAACTGAAATTTATATATTGATGATTAGGATGCCCAGCTGTTTCTAAGGTTTTCCATCATCTGATTAAATTAATATGGGCAAAAAATGCTAATCTAGACCAGAATGATTAGTCTTGTGAACATCAAGTCATAAACAACAAAACTTGAAAATGCATACCACTTGGTGCACCTGACCGGGAGAGACAATCAGAGCACAGACTTGAGAGCTGTAGAACACGATGTCATCGCGCATGGCAGGGTCCCTTCACATTAAACACTTTATATCTCACTTCCAATAACGGCTCCGTAATGAAAACAAATAAAAAAAGACACGTGGAGCTGTCATCGCAATCCGACCAAACCACTAACTACGGGAGCGGCGTACGCTCACTCGCGGCCGACAGAAACGCTGTATTTCCTGCCCTCCAGTCCCAGACGCCTTGAAGCTGTTCCACCTGCGGAGTCCTCCATGTTTCTTCCCACATTATTCAGGAGCTCCTGTGCCCTGACCTGTCTTCTCCAATTAGCATAATTGGTGGAATGATTCCCCCCCCAACTGTCAGACCCCATCGCCTACCCCTGTGGGGTCAGCGCCCCGGTCCAGGAGAGCGCACGTTGACCTTCACATGCACTTCAACTTCAACGTGGCACGTGACGCGGGGAAGGCATCCAGCACAATATCAATAATTGACGGCCTCTGGGGCAGGAGGGGGGGGGGGGGGGGGGGGGGGTATCATAACACCGTGTTGCAGTCGTATCGATGCAATGAAAAAGTTTCCTTTTACAGCGGGGGGGGGGGGGGGGGGGGGGGGGGGGGGTAATAACACAAACACCCTTTATCCTGATGCCCTCGGAGCCGTCCCAGATGAAGACACATTGAAATTTGCTTTCCCGTGTTGAATCTTCTAATACACAGGCAGCAAAATAACCTGGCTGTGGTCGGGCCCCATGAATTATAGATCTATTGTTGGCACTGTGTGTGCGTGTGTGTATGTGTGTGTGTGTGTGTGGATATGCACTGTGCATGGTCGGGGCCAGATAAGGCCAGATTTACACCTTTAACTGCCAGGCTCCGGCTCAGGGAGCCAACTCACAAATTAAATGGAAATTGAGTTTGAGCATGGTAATAAAATGGCTCACACGGCGCACACTCATGCAGTGAGATGTCCGGTTACAAATTCATAGGTGATGGAGACACGTGCCGAAGCAGTGGCCGTGGCTCGTGGTCACGCAGAGTGTATGATTCTTAGTGGTTTTAATCACGCTGTGCTCTGCCTCGTAGCCCCGCACTGCTTAGATATGATCAGGGACTTGATGTGTTGTTGTAATGAAGATAAATACCACAGTGCCGCTGCCAAGTTTGCATACGGAAAATGTGGTATTTTTTAATGGATTTTTATACATTTTGTAAGTGATCTATCACTTAAATGGAAGCCATTATTGCCTGTGTCCCCCAATGAAATAAGAAATAAGAGATAGGAAGCACACTAAATTAATACGACTGTTAGTAATATTAATATGCAAAGTTTCACTTTACTTGATTTTGGTACTGCAGTCAGCAATCACAACTCGCCCGCCCCCCACTCCCAAGACTTGGTGCTCACGCAGGTTGCCAGGTTGGGGACACTGAGCGAACACGAGAGCAAGATGAGCCGAGTGCAACATTTTATTTTGAAAAAAGCACAATAATTCTATTTTGACAATGAAAAGCGATGAAGAGTCCTAATCTGTAAATCGGTCATTTTATGTTTATGTTCGCAGTTGATGCACTGTTTGAAAATTGGTATTGTTTCCAGCTCATGCGGCATTCATCATTATTTTTTTGTGTTTTAGCACAGCTCTCATCATTGAGCTCTTTCGAAAGAGAACGAGGCTATTCAGGTGTTTTAGAATCTAGTACAATCTCCGTTGATCCAGTTTGTTTGATTCCTTTCATGGCTGCAACACACCGTGTTTGTGTGCCAATTTGTTTTCTATCTGGCAACCCGACTCTGAGGATAGGAAATCACATTCAAACACAGGCCAAAACAAAAACAAACATTCCTACCTGGAATTTCAATGTAAATGGAGAACATACAAGCTGTAGAATCCAGTATGAGAATCAGAGAATCAGAGAATCCAGTATGTCGATTTAGCATGATTCCTTAATCTCTAATGACATATCATGGTCAGTAAAGTCGATTTGTAACCTATATAGCTCCATCCATAATAATTTTATTATTTATATCGCCAATGGTGGTGCAATAACGATGATGTGTATCATAGAGACTCACTAAACACAAATCCCATATCTTGAGACCGATCTAATTGTTTTCTGTTTTGGACAACTGTTTTGCAACATCAAAAACTATTAAAAACGAACAATCATTTAACTATTGACGTTCCATTTGCAGAGAAGGCAAGTCACAATGCTAAATGAGAATAACAGTCTTGCGAATGACCTTGTTAACCTCCTAATTGTAGAAATGAATCTGCATGGGTTGATGATATGTAATCTGACAGAATCTCTACAGGCAACAGCCGTACAATTAATCACATTACGACGTGAGCGCACACAGACAAAGATCTGGTTCCATCGTTCTTATTGACTCGACGTAGGCCGTAACGCACGCTTGATACCCCATCCGGTTCCAACCAGACACCCTTATCTCATGGTGTGCGTGTGCATGTGTGTGTGTGTGTGTGTGTGTGTGTGTGTGTGTGTGTGTGTGTGTGGTGTGTGTGTGTGTGTGTGGTGTGTGTGAGTGTGGCGGGGGCGCGGGGGGCTCTTGTCTATGCATTCCCAATTGGTGTTAAGCTTTAAATTAAACTGTAATATGCAAATCCAGCTTCGGCAAGGGGGGCTTTGATTCATGCAAGGAGGTTGTTTTTTTAAAAGGCGTGGGTCTGGATGGATTGCTGATGAATAAAGTTCCCCCCACCCCTCACACTTCCTCCCCCCCCCCACGTGGCCTTTCATTTACTGGCCGAAAAGAAAATAATAAATTAAAAACACTGATTCCTGGAGGACTCTGGCTTGAACCATATTGTTGTTGTTCTCTTTAACTAATTACCTCCCTGAAGTGGGAGTGGGCTTCATGTGCCGGTGTGCATGTTCTACTGAGTTCACGCTTCTCCCCTCTCGCTCCGCTTGTCAGTCTACGACGTATCCAGAAGCGTATCCAGCATGACGATGAGCTTTTTCCTCTTCCCCGCGTACGGCAGGAAGACCCGTTTCACAAGGAGAATAGACTCGTGGCCCATCCAGAAAGCCGATACTGTGTTGTAACTTATTGAAGCAGTAACGGAGCGCTAACATCAGCCCAGATCACAGGAATCAATAACAGAGGATATTCCAGCTTCACAGACTATGAGGCAGAGGGATGCATTATGGGGGATCACATCTTATCAGCTGAGGTGGAAGTAAGGGTAATGGAGTCCTCATCTCATGTTGAAATAATGAAGTTACTTCCCCTCCAGCCATTGCTTTGATATTCATCATCCACATTGATGACTTCAACTCTTTCACGTGCTGAATCACCGATTCCCGTTCATTTAGGTCAAAAACTCATCTCTGAAAGGGATGGGAAATACAGAGCACTTTGTACGCACTTAGCATCAATAAATTGCTTTTGACATTTGCTATGAAAAAAACAATCGGAAGAATGACTCCATTATGCCCGAGACATCAGACGACACAGTGTTTTTTTGTTAATACAGCAAGCTGGTGTGTGAAGAATGTCCTGTCTGTGTACCATAACGCGACGCGGTAGACGTGGCGCTACGTGACGGAGCCCAATGCTATGTATTATAAGAGTTCTTCATCACGTCCCCCCTCCTGCTACAGGTAGATCTGCTGCATGGTTAACTACAGCGGGGCTGGAGGAACGCTTAGAGCCAGTAATGTCCCCAGATGCCAATGAGCCATACGTGGGCCCAGTGCCATCTCATTAGTCCCCTCATGACGTCCGCTGAGGCTCGTCTGCGTCTCCTATTGTCTCCCCCAGCTCCTGGAAGCCGGGGAGTGACCCCACTCCTGGGAGGGGAAGGAAATCTGGGCCAACACCTCCAATATCTGGACTCGCTTCAGCTCTCTCAGGTGATCCTGCCTAGGTTCAACGGTTCCATGGTTCCTTACTGACTCCCTTCCTTCATACCTACCATCTGTCCTTCCTGACTCCTTTCATTAATCGCTTCCTTTCCTCAACTTAACATCTCCTATTTGAAACTTTGTGGAAATGGAGCGAATACTCCCCCGTTACTCCCTTACGCATTCCCCCCCCCCCGTCCTCATCTGTTCCTGTTTTAGTAGTTTAAGCATTTATGGAGAATGCAAAGTGGGTTTCTTTCCCTCCATTTGACGAGAGCTTTAGCTCGGTGTAGCTCACTCACTTAGCCAAAGGCAAGCTGGAGGGGGCGCTGGGAGTAGCGCCCTGCTCACACTGCCAGACTCTGCTCTGCTATTGGGTAGCCTCTTTTCTTTTTCAAATAAATAAGTCCATGTGGATGTAAATAAATAAAAAAAACTGAGCTTGTAGTTTTTAAAACTTGGTTTCGAAGGGCCCTTGGCTTTTGAAGGTCAACATAAAGCACACATAATATAGTAATATTAAAAACATTGCCATGCCAATGAAAGGCCAATGAATAGTAGGCTACAGCAAGTGAAGAACTCAATGCACATTTTTGTACTGCAGCCCAGTTTGTATATATATAAGCATTTAAATTGTTGTGGCTGAAGTTGAAGGTAGGTATTCACACTAGTTCACCAGTATCTTCAAGGGTACAGCTGGCTTTCAATACATGTGAAACCTGAAATTACTGATGATTTCAGTCTTATTCGGATAAATACGTTTTGAATTACTCTGTCGATTGTTGCACTTCCCTCGGTTGCCCCCATTATCATCTTTATTTAGCACACCGGGGAATTCCTTGTTGTTCATTAACTGAACCTCCTTCCCCCAGAGTTTTGATAGGTCCAAGCATTTTGATGGAAGGGCTTTCCACAGGTCCAGACGGATTTGCACAGATCAGGGTCTTCTCACGAGGCTAGGCGGCGTCAGTGATGCTTGCACAAAACTAGATACGTTTTTCTGGTGCAATTTGATGCATTTGAGTCAAATAAGTGGCCTTCGCCTGGTCTGCCTGACAGAACGGTGGGAGGACAATCTAAAGGTTGTGCTGGGAGTAATGTAAAAACAGCCTTCTAGGATCACACTGCACCTGGGTCTGTCTGACACAAGGTCTTGGTCTGAAGAACAGCGGAAAATGGTTAATGTTCTCCGCTTTGTCCTATTCGTGCTGAACAGATGTGCTCTTTTGGCTTCATTTGCTGTTTCAGGTGATTTAGTTCATGGAGATATGATGAGGTTCTTGGTGGGAAATGTTAGTAGTTATGATAAGGTTGCCTTTGCCTTTGATTAGCACAATGAAGTCGGTGTGTTTCTGTTATTTAACAGAAAATATTTTTCACATTTCTTTGGAAGAGGATACCAGCAGCAATGCTATTTCTGTTTTCAATGGGATGAACAAAGGCCGTTTTGGAAAATGGTTCACCTTTTACACAATTATTTTATCCTCAATTGGATCCACAATGAACAACCACAACAGAACTCAGCAACATTCAAACATGTACATGAGACTGAGGCCTGCCAAGGAGGCCATCTGCAAATGTTATGTCTCTCTTCCAAGAAAAGCCTGCTCTCTGAGGCACAGTGGACGCTGGGGCATCGCTCAAGTTTAGAACACGTTTTTGGACCGATATAATATTTCCATGTCTCGGCTATAATTTATTCACTTATAAATCTGTTGCTGTTTTGGATGAAGAGAAAATAAATATTTGTACTTGGCAGAGTACTTGTTGGGAAAAATAAAGATGATGTATAGTTCAACTGTCATTCATTAATTTCTACATTTTCACAACTCTTTTTTTTCTGGTTCGGAGTTGACAACGGTCCCGGGGCAAGGACAAGCATGTACACACAGACAAGCTCAATACATACGAACGAAACAAACGAGAGCACACATACACTGGTCTTCGATGTATAGCCATACACCTTTGTGTATGGATGCACAATAGCTTCATTCAGAGCTCAGCCCCCCCCCCCCACCCCCATGTCTACACTGTACCTCAACCCTTATTTGCTCCTAAATAACCCATGCTGAGAATAAACCTCTACGACTTCCGGACTTCATAAATGTGCCTGGAGGCTGGAGGAAAGCACATTATTTTTTAGAGAATAGTCTGATAATGTCAAGTAGGTAGAAGCACATTTCTATTCTACAGTAACTTGCTATTCTCAAAATGGAGCCTGCCATGTTCAGTTACCGAAAACTGAAGTACCTTTTTAGCTGTTCTCTGAATTTAATTTGAACCCAAACAAAATTGTGTGATTATCACATTTTCTGCACACGATGGAAGTAAAGATTTTATACTTTTTTATACTTTTTAGCAGGCTGACATGTTACGACCCATTTATAGCTAATATAAAGAACACACGCACACATGCACCGACACAATTGCATATGTTATATGATATATTTGGTTTATACCTTTTTTTATTATGCCCAAACCAAATTCTGAGCACGTCTTATGGGTAATTATTTCCAATTATCTCTCAGGTGGGTGAGCAGTGCTTACATAGTCCTGTCCAGATTCCTTTTTCAGTTCATTTGTTTGTTTGAGTGTGTTCGGTTGTGTGTGTGTGGGGGTGTTGTTTTGCAGGGGGCTCATAGCTGTACAATTAATATTCTGTTTAAGTAGCTGGGAGCTGCTGCTACCTACAGCCCAAAACAACTCCTGTTGTGAGTGATTTCAATCAGGTCCTTATCATCCCCTCATCATGCTCCCTTACCAGCAGGTCAAACTAAATAGTCCGCTGCTCTCACTGGGGCGGAACTGAAGAATCACAGGAATCCATCTTCATCGCTGTGGCTCCAAAACATTCTACGTGTTCTGTATAATCGTTGTCAAAACGACCGGTATAGAGACAGAGAAACCATACTGGGGATAATTATCTGGCTGGTTTCCAGTGGAGGAGGAGGAGATCGGACACAAGGATGATGAAAGGCCTACTCACTTTCTTTTAGGAATCACTATTATGTTTGCACAAACATGGGGTAAGAAACTAAATTATTATAGGGTGTTAAATCCTAGGCTAATATTGGCAACTCTTATCTCCTTAATTCCTGGCAGGCACCAATTACATAGAATAAACCCAATATATAAGACAAGCATCCCTGCTTAAGCATTAAAAAACCAACCAACATTCTGAATACAAAATACAACCTTATATTTATCATTTGTTTATTTTTTGTCTATTTTTTATAGCATATAGCTTCAGCTGGCAAGGGCAATTTAAAAAGTGCAATTGCTAAAGCCAATTTTTTTGGTAGAGTGTAGCCACCTGCAAGCCAGAGGAGGTTTGCAATGCACGCATTTTAACCACTTTGCCCATGCAAATTGGTTGCGTGGGATTGTGATGAGGATCTGCTAATCAACATAAAGGGAATTAGAATGTCGTATTTGCCTTCTTGGTTTGCATATATCATTTGAGAATGGGCTGACCCACTCGAGCAAATATTCAGAAATATAACGGAATAATTTTTCGGGGACTATTCTTTTTATTCATTTATTTGTTTTATGTTCACAAACCTGACCAAACACCATTTTGCCCAAGCCCATTTAACGCCCAGTTATCGCAGTTCAGCTACCCGAAGTATATATTTGATAATGTCATTCAATGTAATATAGGGATAGGATTTCGCCAATTGTGAAATGGTACAAACCATCCGATGGGAGTGCTGTGCGGAAGTGGTCTGCAAGGAGCTTTTCAAATCACCATTATCTCTGTCAACGGCTGACAATTCTCCATCCACTGTTCAATGGTTTGTGTTGAAGTGAACCAAAGAAAATACCAGAAGAGATCAGGATGGCATCTTCGTATTTTTCTCAACTTGGATATGATATCCATCAACCCTACACATGTATATCGTATAACAGAGTATAATGGACTGATTTGACATTGAAACACCACTGAGAGCATGTACAGGTGTCATTCTAGCTAGTTTCGGGGGGGATGATGTGCAAGTGAGGGTTGTGTGTTCTGCATACAATTAGCCAAACACGCTTTCTGGCCCCCCCCAAGTGGTGCCATTGGATGTTTTAGGAAAGAACGAAAGAACAGATCGAGAATGACGTAGTTTCATTGGTGAATGTCACCTGCCGCAGTGAAAAAATTCAAGCTGGGTCTACTTGCAATTATGATACACTCTATACTGTAAATGGCACTGGTATGGCCTTTAAAAAATGCAAATATCGCTTTTTTGTAAATATTATTACCAGTGATCCTCGTCATTAATAGGCAGGATTCCGTTCTGAGGCTTTGAATCCGTCCGGAATGTCTTTAAGGAAGGATCGTTTAATTAACTGCAGAGAGAGAGCTAAAGCAGACAATCATGTGACAACGGCGTGCGGCCTGAGAGCTTCATCAACGGCAGCATCAATGAGGCAGAGCAGCGTATAGGTGGCTGAGACGGATGAAAGCAGTGCCATCTCGTAGCTCATAACTGTCAGCCTCGACCTTCAGCGTAATTGAATGAAACTGAACACGCACAGGACGCAAACACATCGGTGGCGTGAGCGTTTCTTTAACAAGAAACGACTCGTGATGTGAATTATTTTATTCTATGCCTTAAACAAGGTTTCAGATAACATTAGTACCTCATTGGGACCCAATGGTTGCAGAGCAAATATCAGTTTCTGATTTGGTTCTGCTTCTAACAAACCACGTGTTTGAACCTTTTAACACCCTTCGAGAAACACCTAGCCCCGACACAGGATACCATAGGGTACAATACATTCCCCGTTGAAAATATGGACCCGCCGAGTCCATCCTGTGCAACAAGTCACCGCGCATTGTGTGTAGATCGAAAGAATGCCGTTCGACTCCCGCCTAGAAACACCTGGTTTTGTACCAAGCAGCCAAGGAGACATCACTCTGCTCTAGAGGCGTAGCAAAGCAACCATACACTTACATTGTCTGGACTAAGATTCAGGCTGTGTTGATGGCACTCACAGTTTTTATAGAGAAGATGGGTTACCTAGAGTCGTACTTGGGAAGGCCACTGCAGGAGCATCGGTGCTGCTGGGCCAGAGGCGTGGGATCAGAGGGAGCAGAGCAGAGCTGTTCGACGGGAGGGAGAGGGCTGCTAAATGACTGCTGACACTGAACTGGGACTCCCAGTGTTGTGCAGGGTCCGTTATGGGACTGCCACGGCAAGTTCCTTTCTGCACACCCAGTGTCTTTTTTTTCAAGTAAAGGTAGCTGGATGCCTTGGATTATGTTATTGTTGTGAAATTTCTTCATCGCAGATACATATATTTGAAATGTCTGTCTTGGTGTGGTATACTTCCTGCATGTATCAAGCAGTAAACTGATCTGAGCAAGGCGCCCAACCAAGCACAGACACAAGTACGATAGCTTAAATGGTTTATTTCCTGCTACTTGATATTTATGGGCCTACATATATCTGGAATATTAAGATCATTTCCAGGAACTATGCAGTAAATTGAGAGAATTAACAGCTTTATAAAGAGAGCAGTAAAACGATGCCTTCTCTTACCTTAAACTCACTTTGCTTGGTTCTCAAAGGACAAATTTCGTGTGAAATTGCAATATTCACAGACACAATATGAACAGTCGGAGGAGGCAGAGGTGGTGAGGAGAACACAATTTAATTTTGAAATCTGTCAGGGATGCTAAGGTTTATAAAGACAAGCCTCATAATGTCTTAATGAAGGTTATAATGATACGCGACTAGTTAGGCTACTTTATATGGTGATGGATCGAATGACTGATAGCAATCAGCTGAAGGGTGTCTGCCCGCTGATTGGCATCAGTGAGAGAGGAAAACAATTAAAGGTTCATAGCTGATGAGCTCATGCACACAGGAATGCAAGTGTTCAAACACTGCACTGCTATTGTGGGCATTGCAGGCCCTCTATGAATGCTGTCCGTTATTCTCAAAGTCTGCAAACAACCAAGTGTCACACACTCTGACACACAAATGTTCGACCTGTTAAACAGCTGCGTTGATATGACAATCGAGAAAAAAAGACTTGCAGCACACCTCACTCTGCTCTGTAATTGGTACCCACAAATTTGGATACGGCAAGTGTGTCCTAATTGCTCATGATAAATCAGTCGTTTAATGGCAGCTGCCGTTTTTCTTCCTGCTTAATCCGGGGCGTAAATATTGACTTAAATCCGAGCTGGCTGGAAGCAGTTGCAGCCCCGACTCATTTGGCTGTTTAAAGTGTTTTTTCAGCCCTGTAGGCCGCAGAAGGTTAGGGATTCCTGGCGAGCGTCCAGCGATGCTAGATCGCCTCCACTCACTCTGTCCATCACAACCTGGGTTTCGTGCAACAACAAATTCACTTTTACATTTACATTTACATTTAGGGCATTTAGCAGACGCTTGTATCCAAAGTGACTTACAATACGTACATTTGTCATAAGAAGTGCATCAATATATCGCTGTCGGTACAGAAAGGAGAACCAAGTGCAAGTACCACAATCGCTAAGTCAATCAATTCCCTGTGTTACAGCCATGATAGCAGCTACTGCAGTTGCTACACAGTTAAGTACTATAATACAATACAATACAATACAATACAATACAATACAATACAATACAATACAATACAATACAATACAGTGTACAATGGTGGCCAGAAGGGGGAGGGTGGCTATGCAGAGTCGAGGTGGACTCTGAACAGGTGAATCTTGAGTCTTTTTCGGAAGATAGTGAGCGACTCTGCGGTCCTGAGAGCGGCAGCCACTGAGGTCCCAAAACCGAGAAAAGTTGTGAATTTGCTGAACGGCCTTTGCTAGCTCTTAGCGATGGCGGTTCCAGACGTCCAGCTGAGGTAGTTGAGCGGAGGGATCGAGCTGGGGTGTGTGGCTTTAGCAATGCTTGGAGGTAGGCAGGGGCAGTTCCATCGACTGCCTTGTATGCCAGTACCATCGTCTTAAGCGCTTAATCAACTGTGTGTGTTTAAAGAAGCAATAAGACCCCACTAAAATGGATATCCATATCCCTAATTCGATTTGTTGAGTGCGCGCGCGTGTAATATATTTTCCTGTCCTACCACTCATCGGCTTTAAAAGAAATCGGTGTTCCGGAAAGAAAATCTTCAAAGAACCAAGAACTTGTGGATGAGGAAAAGCGATGGGTTAATGGGCCACCCGTGGAAAGGCTTGGAGGGGAGAATTGATGGCTGTCACATGGAAGCCTTGCATCTTTTTGATGGGAGGTGACAAGCGGGAGACTGTTTGAGTTATGTGCTATTAAAAATATGTAGATATGACAGGTCTCCTCAAGAGGACAGCTGATGGGGGGTCTCTGCTGGTTGCTTCGCAGGGGAGAGTCATAAATAAATGAACACATCAGGAAGCGGGCTGAAGGGGATATCAGAGCGGACATGCTTCATGATCTTTGAATGGAGAAAAAAAAGGAAAACACACTTCAAAAAACCATTCTTCTTCATGGGCTCCAGCGACGATCTATTCTCTCTGATTCTTTTCCCGTCAGACGTCAGCTCTTTTTATTTGGGCTGGGATGGGAATGAACCTTTTGACTTGTGGTGCGTGCCCTTTTGGTGGGTCCTGGAGCCACGGCGATGAGCATGACCCTCTTGTTGATGAGACTCTCTGTCGAGGGCACGTGTGACCATGGCGCACCTGCAACAGGCAGCTCTTAGGACCCACATTACAACATGCTTTTTCTCCAGGGCTTGACCTCCCAGAAATGCTCAAATTAATCAAGATTCAGAAACGATTTCTCCTTAAATGGGGAGTAGCCACTTTGCTTGCAGTAAACGTCATTTTCTTGCATCCACATAAGGTATTTAGCAGGGTTTGAAGGAGATGTAGGTCAGACTCAGGCTCTATTTGAGTGTAATTTGTTGGAAACGGCACAGCCATCCATCAGCTGTGAGTGAGTGAACTGCGCTCTGAGGATATCCATTATGACTCGACTGGACCTGCCTCTGTAGGAGCCAATTTAGGGTTTACACCTCTCACCGCTCATTTCTGACAAGACCTGATTTTCGTATCAGGGCATCTGATGAGGTGCTTGAAATGCAACTCTTCTCGGAGGCGGAGACCGGTCCCAGGCAGGGAACAGAGAGGGAAGGGACGTTTTTCTTGGTTGTTCAGTTTCGGAATCTTGCGGCCTTTCTTACGTCCTATTTCTTCTATCTCTCTTTACGGCTCTTAACTCTTCACTACCCTTCTATCGGTATCGCTTTGAAAATGATAAAAATCCCACTATCAATACATTTGAATCTACCAAAAGCAATCTTACCAACCAATTGGCTGTTTTGTATTCTGCTTTGTGCATCATACACGTTTGAGGAAGTGTCCCATTCTGCCTCTCGACTGCACATCCTGTCTTCCTAATCTACCTACTTATCCTTACTCTCGTTCCTTGACTGTATTCTTTTCAGATAAATGCAACATGCTGGCAATAATCAATTGATGCAGCAATCATGTCGATTGGTGCAGCAATCATGTCAATTCAAAACACTTTGACATGGTCTGTTGTAACTTTGAAAGACATGCCAATGCATAACTATAATATGATTTATTCCTTTCATCTTTACCCCTAGCTCTATGTATGTGTAGGTGTTAATAAGAGGAAATGATCAAGCAAGTGGTATTTTATGTGTTAAAAAATAGCATGAAAATGTTTTGTGTGAGTGTTAACTAACTTTAGCACTGTGATCATATCAGATGACCTCACACTTAACAATTCTGTGAAGCTGTGAGCTAAAATATAAAAAGTTAAGGTGTTGATGATTTAAATTGAAGTACATTTCTGTTATGACACTATCTATCCCCAGTGAGGTAACACAATAGTGATAGAGCCTATTTCCCACTGATGAAAGCCCTTGCATTTGCACATTTATTTATATTAAGAACTGAGTTAATTTAGATTTTAGACCAGTCCCAGGTCATCTTGGCCAATCAGGGCATCTCTTTAGTATTAATCTTGCCGACCAATGACAGGTGTGTGAATCCAAAACTTCTCAATGGCGTAGAAATGTAGGGAGGGGGGGGTGGCAGAGAGGGAGGTTTCTGTGGGTTGTTTAGACTGAAAATCACTCTTCCGCTCTTTTCTGTTCTCTCTCTCTGTTCTCTTTCTCTTGAATTTTACCTACAGAACGTTGAAATTACAGAACATATGCTCAACTGTGCTTGTTAGAGCTAGCTTATTCTAAAACTGAGTGTCAAATTATTTTGAAATTCTCAAATTTGACAATGGCTGTTATGATCTGAGCGCCATATGGTTTTTTACACAGAACCATCTGGGAAGTCGTCCTTGGAAATGTCTGGAAAAGGGAAAGCCCTTTAAAAAAACCTAAAAGTCATCTGATTGTATTAATCATTTGTCCATCACCGTCATTCACGTAGATCACATGGTTCCTAATGGACGCTGGCGGGTCTGACCCGCTGTGGTTCGGCCACAAGGGAATAGCGTGAAGCCTGGATTCTTGCGTGATCGTGACCTTGTGACACCAGACACGGTACAAGGTAAGTGATCATAGCCACTTATAGGATAGCGTCTGAAGGAAAGAGTCAGATACAATTACGATAACAATTATAAGCCTACATTCTATATTGTATTCTTTGACATAAAAAGCATTCAATTATCACCACTTTAATTCTCAGTGAGTGGTGCCAGTAGCTTCTCGATGTTTCTTCTCTGCTGCCACTTTGAATTGTCACTCTTCCTTACGGCAGATCAGGACAGAACCTGAAACACTGGCGGTCTCCCGAGATAGCCCATCCAGTGTGGTTATGTCTGCACCAATACCAATGGGAAAAAAAACCTCAGAATCAGACATGGGAAAAAGAGCTGTAGTGAAGGGAGATTACAATCGTGGATGATTTGAAATCCAAAATTTATATTCAAAATAAAAGCATTTGCTAAAATGTCTTACAAAGATCTTTGTCCTTTTTTTCTGCTTTGCTCTTAGATGTGACCTAACATACAAAGTGGCATTATCAAGCTGAAAAACTGGGTTCAGCACAAATTATTATTGTTTTGTTTACAATTGAAGACCCAGTAAAGGAGTTGTTAGGACACTCAAAGTCAGACGGTTCATTGAAATCTGATCCACTCTTGGCCAACCCTTCAGCAAATCCTTATTTTTCGCCTGATCCAAAGCTATCAGGTTTGATGGGCCTCTGTCTCCCGACTTCTGTATCTCTGAGACGGGCAAGGCATGAAAGTCGATACACGATCGTGATTGTGTGAACCTTGTGGAGGAGGCTTAGTTTAGTATGCTACTTCAGGAGGGGGGGATGTGTGTGATTAGACGCACATCTTTTTTGTCATTGGAGATCTCGCCGGAAGGTGACAATACAGAGCTTTGGCTAAACTGAACCGGGCTCTAGAGACTTCCAATTCTTTGTCTCCTCTAGTCTCTTTCCCTCTCCACGGTGCTAAACCAAAAGGGACCGGGAAATAGTTCTGTGCACTGGTGGATGTCTATTGGAAGACACTCGGGTGTAGCGCCCAAATCCAAATTCCATGGAAGGATTCCGTATTGGAATGACCAAAATTCTAATCCTATTTGTAACATAGTCAGGTGCCATCTTCCATTGAAAAAAACACTGAGAGCTATGCCACAACATACAGGCTGGTGACTCACTCTCCAGTCAATAAAACACAAAGCATAAAAATAGACGGGAAACAAATGTAGCAGAAGCCCAGAGCGGACATGGTGAGCACGAATAAAAAAGACATTAAAGTCAGTCTAATCCTACAGGTCACATGAGTGACCAGGATCCCGGGGTGTCATTGTAACAAATGGGCGTCTCGTTACACGTCTCCAAGTGGAACCTCTGAGTGAGGGTCCACCCCCCGCCTCCTCACGCTGAGAGGAAAGGAAGCAGAGAGAGCGAGAGACACAGAGAGAGAGAGAGAGAGAGAGAGAGAGAGAGAGAGAGAGAGAGAGAGAGAGAGAGAGAGGGAGAGAGAGAGAGAGAGAGAGAGAGAGAGAGAGAGAGTGAGAGAGAGAGAGAGAGAGAGAGTGAGAGAGAGAGAGAGAGTGGGAAAGGTCAAAAAGATATACGAAAACGTAAGAAAGGAGACACGAAAGGTTCAATGAAAGGATAAAATAAATAAAGAGAGTAGAGGGAAAATAGATGAAAGAAAAGGAAGGATGCCGGGATGAAGACAGGAAAGGGCACAAGAAAAGGATGAAAGAAAATGAGATGAAGAGAGGGCAGATGTAAATAAAGGAACAGAGAGAGAGGAGAGAAAATAAGTCGAAAAAGAAGAAGACGGAAGGGAAGAAGAAGGAAAGAGTTTTAGGCCGATCCCTTGAATCTCGATTAGCCTCGGCTGGTTAATTGGAGCAGGGTGCACAAAAACACACACACATACACCCATTACACCTACAAACATACACATACAGGACACACACATGCACACCCCGACACAACTACACGCATACACACCACACACACCACACACACCCAAACCTATTTACATGCACATACACTCAACACAAACACACACACACACACACACACACACAACACACACACACACACCACACACACACACACACACACACACACACACACACACACACACACACACACACACACACACAAAGACCCACAGACATACACACACACACAAGCACACACACAGGAGACGCAATGTCCTATCCAGATACAGCCAGGTTACAAGTGTGTGGAACAGCTGCGTACGACTCTCACTAGAGGAGACATCCCCTAGCCTAACCATCTCAGCTTCAGGACATCGATAGCCACCTTTGGTATTAATCTAGCTTAGAGGGTTGATGATAACAGCGTCTCCGTACTTAAGTCTGCCAACCAGGATGAAAGGGGTATCAGGTGTCACGGTCATGATGTTGAATTCATGGATTTGGAACAGTGGGTTATAGATTTTATACATCAGGTTAAGACAACAGGGCATTGTTTCGTGCTGCGATGACAAAAAAAAGTTCTATTTTGTCCGTATTGGAATGGGATTTTTTAGATTAGTCTCTTTTGGCTTGTTTGTATTATCTTCTCAACTGAGGAAAACTTGGTTGTTTTGGTCCAATCGTGTGCAAATGACGTCGGCCATGTTGGCGCATTTCATCAAGACAGACGAGTTGTGTGACATTTATCACACCTTAGCTTTTGTCTGTTGCCAAGATGTGCATAAATTATTCAAACGTCACCATGAAGTTAATCTTTTAATAAGGACAGGGCGTGTGTTTTGCTGAACATGTGAATCATTGATCACTATTTTATTTATTTGTCACTCATTATGCCACCATCTTTGCATTATATAATTTCATACACATGTTTTGCAGTGGGTTATGCGTACCCCCATTATGTACATGCATGTATATTTGATTTTGATTGTGTTTTCCCCATTGAACCACAGCAATGAAATCCTAAAGCAGGAAACCCATAGCGCTGTGAACGTGGTGGCCGTTTAATGCACAGTGTGAACTCTTAAGAAGAGCAATAAAGCGAAGGTATAGGTCAATTGAAAATGTTGCACTATTATTTCCCTATTGCCCACTATCACTGTGCCTTTAAGCTGCTGGGATGGCAACACTGGCTGCCTTTTCCATTCTCCTCTAAAGACAGCTATTTGTAAGCCTTTGTTTAATAACCCAGGAGAGATTAGGGAGGTGTAAAAATGCAACAACAAAGAGGAAAAAAAACATTAGCGGAGCTGAAAAACAAAGCAGAAGCACGAACAAGGCGGTGAGGGTCGGGTGCTTCTCAGAGACCTGGGAAGTTGATGAGACGCTACTGCTCAGAAAACTAGCTCCCCACACGCACACACATACACACACACAAACAAAGATGCACACACACACACACACACACACACACACACCACACACAACACAACACACACACACACACACACCACACACACACACACAGAGACATGCCCACACACACACACATACACACACACACACAGATGCACACACACACACGCACACAGATGCACACGCAAACAGATGCAGACACGCACACAAACGGACGCACGCACGCTTGGAGAAGCCCACCGTGTTCCTGCTTCTTCCCAGCCCATGTCCTTGAAGGAGGAGCTTTTGGAAATCTGACATGTCAGGTATGCTCCTCCAAATGGTGCATATCCAATGCTGTTCCAGCAGGCTTCACATACACCCTGCTCATAAAGCAAGCACATGATCTCCAGTGGGCTCAGCAAGATCAACCATCATCTGGGAATGAATATGGGGAACTTCATTCCAATATACTGCCAATATATGGTCCAAAATTGCTACACAGAGAACATAGGAGCCTCCAATGAGATGCTGTACATTTGGACTTGAACAGATTCACGTTGAATCAGCCCCCGTGCTCTGTGGGTCTTTTCGTAGTCGCTAGCATAGCATACAGGAACCCCCCCCTGCAGATTTGTATGTTGCCTTCATGTGTTCACATTCCCTATCATCAACAAGACATCTGCTGTCAGGCAGTAAGCAGAAGTCCCAGTAATCACAGCGTTTCCATTTCCCCACCATCCCTCTCTCTCTCTCCCTCTCTCTCTCTCCCTCTCTCTCTCTCTCTCTCTCTCTCTCTCCTCTCTCTCTCTCTCCTCTCTCATCTCACTCTCTGTCTCTCTCTCTCTCTCTCTCTCTCTCTCTCTCTCTCTCTCTCTCTCTCTCTCTCTCCTCTCTCTCTCTCTCTCTCTCTCTTTTCTGGGCACCCCCGATAAGGAGAAGGAGGAGGAAGAAGAAGCAAAAAAAATTGTGGTTGTCATATTTATTCATGACCAGCCTTTTTGAGTCCCCCCCCCCCCCCTCCCCAAGCACACAAACACGAATTCTCTCACACACACACACACACACACACACACACACACACACACACACACACACACATACAAACACACACACACACCACACACACACACACACACACACACACACACACACACACACACACACACTCTTCTTTTCTCACCACTGAGAAATCACGGACAGCCACAGCAGTCCCCCCCCTATTTCCTTTCCTCCTAGATGGATTGTTATTGAATGCTTTTGCAATTATTGTGTACCCCCCCCCCTCCCCCTCCTCAAAAACAGAAAAGAGAAATAAATATAACATCATGTTTATTATTTCTGCCTTGGTTTATGAGAGCCAGGTGAGATGCATGATGGGTAGCTCTGTTCGGCTGTTCTATTTTTTTCCCTGGTTAATAAAGTAGATGAGGCGGCACTCTGAGGAAGACACGGTCATTATGACGAGCGGATAGGAACGGGAACGAGAGAGAAAGAGGGGATAGTGTGTGTGAGAGGGAGAGAGCGGAGAGAAATGAGCAATGCAAGGAAATTACCAATGCAGTTAGCACTGCATGGTAGCAGTAAGTAAAAGAGGACTTGAGTTTGGTTGTGTCTCGCATGTCTCTGTGTGTGTGTGTGTGTGTGTGTGTGTGTGTGTGTGTGTGTGTGTGTGTGTGTGTGTGTGTGTGTGTGTGTGTGTGTGTGTGTGTGTGTGTGTGTCTAAGAGAGAGAGAGTATGGAGAAGAAATGAGAAGCAGGACCATTTCTTTTGTGCTGCAGTGTGTTTACTGAACTACCTCCTTCCACAACACTTTCCCCTATCTGAGTTGGTGAGTGGCGGGTGATGACCCACATCAATCCACAGGGGAAGGTTTATGTACCGGGTTCTGGCCCATCGCTACAACATCTCCCAACAGCATTATGCTGCCTTTACACCCGTAAATGCTGAGTTTTATTTTAGATTCATTTTCTCTGAAAAAAAAGGGTTTCCTTTGGTGAGAGCAGTGCATATTCTGGCTACTTCAATACCTTAGTATCAAATCACATATTCGATCCGTTTATTTCTGGCTATGTGCGGGTATGGAGCCTCTGCCTGGCATACGTCTATCACAGAGCTTTACTGGGGAAGTCAAAACCGGTTTTCTTTGTACTGTTCTGGGTCTATTTTTCATTCCATTTTTCTCCAAGGAGTAGAGGGCATCCATATTTTTATACAGTCTCTTTATTTTGTTCAGCGAGACAGTGGGAGGCAAACAAGAAAGGCTGTGTACGAAGCAGCCCAACCAGAGGCAGCCCGCTGGGACCCTGTCCCCGCTCCTCCGGGGAAGACAAACACTTGGCCCCAGAGACAACACGCCACTCAACTCTACTGTACACGTCTTCCTCTTAAATGTGTTTCTATTCCCCCTCTGCCCGCTGGTCTGGTGCTTTGTGAAGAGTGGGAGAAAAGAGGGAGGGAAGGGAGAGCAGTTGTAGCCACTACTACGAAACTATGCAGATGTAATGCCTGTTATCACCACCTGCTGTCTCCCTTTCTCACTCACTGCTGCTGAGGGAATGGCCAAATACTATCCTCTTTTTCCAATTATACTTCTACTCTGACCACGATACTAGCTATCTAGCTGTCCTTGGCTGAGTTTATGTGTTTGTGTTCGTCTGGGTCTTGTACGCAGGCGCGTTTGTACGCGCCTGCGTACAAACATGCCCGTATTTCTCCAGTGATGCTAGTTGTGATAATTCCAACTCGTAGCTCGCGTTGCGTTGAAGACCCCCTCTGGCGACCAACTTAAAGGCAAAACTACACTCCATTATTGCTCTCCTCGACAACTTCCTCTACCTCTTGTATGGGGGAGGGGGGGGGGGGGGGGGGGGGGGTATATGGGGGGGGGTGGAGGGAAAGGCTGGGGGACAGAATTCCAGAGACACCCCTTATAGTCATGAGCGGGGGGATCAGACGTGAGCAGGAGAACAGCGTTATATGAGGATTAAGATAAGAGAGTAAATTTGACATTGTAAAAAAAAAAGGAAGAAGAAAACGAGGGGTGGTTGTGATTATGGCGCTGGTTGATGGGGGGGGGGGGGGGGGGGGGGGGGGCGGGAGGGGGGAATAGTTCAGAGGCAGGCGGCGATGTAACGCTCCTTCTTCTGAGGGATCTCACCTTTCTTTGGAGAAATGTAGAGTGACTTTATTGGTCTCTTTAATCCCCCCCGCCCCCCCCCCACCGCATCCTCCTTCCCCCTCACCCGTCTCCCCCTTCCTCTCCTTTTAAATTGAACGTGCAGCCTTTCCTGGGCCACTGTTTAATTTCCTGTAACGTAATAAACAGCCAATTTATTACAGCCGGCAGAGCAGCGCTTCCCTATGAGAGAAAGAGAGTGAGAAAGAGAGAGAGAGAGAGAGAGAGAGAGAGAGAGAGAGAGAGAGAGAGAGAGAGAGAGAGAGAGAGAGTGGGAAAGGTCAAAAAGATATACAAAAACGTAAGAAAGGAGACACGAAAGGTTCAATGAAAGGATAAAATAAATAAAGAGAGTGAGAGAGACTTCAATGATTGCCACTGCATTCTCCCAGACCCTGCCCTGGCTCATTATCACTGTTCTCAGAATTAAAGACAAATGTTTAATGACTTTAGACAGTTTCTGTTTTTTTCTCTCTCTTTAGTATTTTATTTTCCAGAACTATAATCAAATAAGAGGTAAGCTGCACGTAGCCTAAGATGTGTTGAGACATGCCGAAAGAGATCAGAACGTCGCCTTCTTGCAGAATAAGTGCCTTAGTTATAAAAATAGGTGGCTTTAATCAAAGATAACTGCTTGCTCTGTCGAGTAATCAAATTTATGTTTTGCGAGATAAAAAGCAGAAGATTAAAAAGCTGCGTTTAAACTTGGCTGTGAGTTTCACGTGACGGTACCTTTACGTTCTGCGGTAAAATTCATCCCTGTTGCACCATCATAGTGATGCAAATCCTAAACATTGAGAGGTCCTTAGAAGCATGTTTAATGAAAGATTAAGTTTGATGACATCTATTCTCGCACAAAATACTTACTGAAATAAGGTTTTTACCGCAATCCTGTCAAGACCTCTAAATATGATTAGGATAAAGATTGTTGTAATGGTTTGACTAAGATAAACACAAAATAAAAAATTGGTTTTGGATTATCCTTCCAATCACTTAAACCAATCATTTTAAACAGCACCTTTAAGGTGAAGATTACACTGATGACATATCTTTATAAAGCTCTTTTTGAACGACCTGGTTATGATTGGTTGCAATGTGGATGTTCTATGATCAACTAAAAAATACTACATATAATATGAGCATCCATCTTGCTCCAGTATTCACAAGCTCTTCTCGACTCCACCTCACTTATGGTAAACTGTGCATGACTGGTACTAGACCCAATATATAGAGTGGATCCCCACAGGCTCATAGGGACTTCTAATGGTACTAGCGCACGAATCTCACTTGGAAAGGGATTTGGCCGCTAAAGTCCACTAAATCTAGGCCTAATCCAGGTGTAGTCTTCTTCTGTGGGAAAGGCTGAGGGCTGGGCTGATTTCCACGGGATGATTATCTTTATCGCACTTACTTATCAACATCATTATCAACAAGGATAAACAGCAGTACATAAACAGCCATATATGTACGACAGACATAATGTTGGTAACTACTTTGAGTGGTTGCTACAAAACATATCTCAGCATAAATCAAAATAGAGTTAAATTGTGGTTGCCGTAGGTCTACAACACTTCATAAAGAACAATGTTGTTTTAACTGGATTAAAGGACAAAGCAAGCATTACCTTAATGTATGTTTGACCGCCGACTATCCTGCTAAAATGCTTTTACTGATTTATCATCCATAGATATGGGTTTTGCCTCAAATGCCGTACATTTTTTAGATCCAAAGATAACACCATGACACGGACGTCACAGACATGCCACAAAGATCCATAAACAATTCATGCGACCGATTGAGTGAATCAGTCGTAACTACGGAATGGTCTGTGGATCTGTGAGGATAAAGTACCATCAAGCAGAATTTAGGCCTAGCAAGCATGGGGCTTGTTTAAAGTCGTATGTCAGTCATCTGTAAGATTGAGGCACCCAAAGTTGGTTGGTGATAGACTTTTAGAACAAATAATACTCAATGTCAGTGTTCTGTCCACTTATAACTGGCTGAACAAATTGGGTGACGCAAATTCGGCTGGCTTGGTGAGTGTTTGGGAGGGATTTTGGCAGTGTTGATAGTCAGATTACTGTACAAAGAACGAGTCTCAGTGGCCAGCATTTTTTATTTATAGAACATATCAGTTATAGGTATTGTTCACTAATATTAAGGTAAACATGAATACATGAATACATAGGCTACATAGTGAAATCACTATCGATCAGCATTGACTGCAGATATGCTAGGTAAATGTAAGCAACAAGCTAGTTGGAATGTACCACATTGGCCCTTTAAGTCTAGTGTTGTGGCCCCTTTACAATTATCCAAAAGTGAAAACAAAAACGTAGACTTTCCATGCCCGCCAGTACCAAACGTGTTGGTCATTGGCTCATGATTCTTCTGGGTATTTTCAAGATGCTGAAGTGTAATGAAGCAGAGTATATTGAAGACTGCCATCACTTTTATTAAATCCTGTGCCCTTTCAGAGATTTAACGCCAGGTAGCCCTGCTGTGCTAATCCTCTGACTTAATCCTTGATGCCATACTGGTGATTGTCTGAAGTCCTGTTGTTTTTACAATCCCCGAAGGATCCCTGCATTAATGATGAATATAGGTTTGCACTTTTCTCCCAAATCCCCCTTTCCTCGGCTTCTCTGCAACATCACAGAGGTGTTTGCACAGCTCATCCAGGCTCTGGCCATCGTGTGCCTATCCCATGTGATAAAAACCATTAAGAGAATCACCACACTTCAAACAGACACACGCATGGGGAAGAAGCTTACACTATGCTCTCGTATGAAAGATTAATCAATGGCCTGGATATTAGGAAGCTGACTAAGGAATCTGAATACGTTTAAAGTGTAAAATCTATCGAAAAGGGAACTTGAGGTACAGAAAAGGACATTTAGAAAAACAGTGACCATAATAAGTGCATAAAATACAACGTCTGTGTGCATTGGGCGTTTGTGTGTATATAGATGTTGGAGGGGGGGGGGGGCGGGGGGGGGGGCATAGCTCTGTGAGGAGCTATGCCGCAGGAGAAGCTAGGTTGGAGCAGCTCCCACCGAAAGGCATATGAATATTTAATGGCCCAGACCTAGATGTAATTACAAAAGGGGCCGACTGTCATACTGGGGCAATTTGAGCAGAACACCAAGGCAATTGCAGATTAGTCCTCTTTAGGATGCCGGGGTTTCAGGTGTGACAGTGTGTTTGCTTAAGCCAACGAATGGTGCATGTTTGTGTATGTGGGGAAGGGGGAGGGGCACTTGGGATGATTTGAGGACAGAAAGTGGTAGAGTGAGGCATTCACACATGGAACACACTGGAAAAAGCACATAGAGCCAAGATTATTTGTAACACGACCCAACAAAGTGGTTTGTCATATTGCTAAATGTATTGGGCTATATTTTCTTGCACAGTTCGTATCGGAGCTCCAGCTGTTTTTGGATACAGACATTTAAAAACATTATTTTGTATCCCTACCGACACGTATAGAAACTTCTGAAACGGCAGTATCAGGAGACTGCCTGCTGTTTCAATTGACGTGCAACGGATTCATGTTATTTTCGCATCAAAAAGAAAAACATACCATTCCCAACACCCTGAGTAATCCTGTTGGGTTGCGGTATGAAGAAGGAGGGTTCGATTCATGCTAGTGGATGCAGATGTATGACAAAATGGCTGATGTTGGAATTCTGTCCAGGTAGAGCAGCATTTAGGGCACATCACAAAGCTACCAGTCTTCAAAAGATATAGTTCTGTCATCAAAGCACTCCCTCTCTCATCCTCACCCCTGCTGCAGGCTATCTAGTGATCCGTCTGTCTCTGTCTCCCTTTCGCTCCTTCTCTCTCTCCCTCTCTATCTGTCTCTCTACCTCCCTCACCGTCTCTCTCGCTCTCTCTTTTCTGTTTTTTTATCTCTCGAACACTAGTTTCTTAATTGGATGAAATTAAATCTTTCAGCTTCATGTAAATTTGATGAGACACGCAGTAAAGTACAATTGGATATGACTAGTGATTGAAAAGGAATTATGACAGACTTCTACGGTAAATAGATATCCCAAATGAACTTACATATCTGTTGGTCTGTCTGTCTGTCTGTCTGTCTGTCTGTCTGTCTGTCTGTCTGTCTGTCTGTCTGTCTGTCTGTCTGTCTGTCTGTCTGTCTGTCTCTATCCCTCTATCTGTCTGTCTATCTGTTTCGCTCTCTGTCAGTCTGTATCTCCAGCTCCCTCTCTTTCTCCTGCTCTCTCGCTCTTCCCCTCCCCCTCTCTGCCTCTCTATCTCCCCCTCTGTCCCTCTTTCTATCTCCCTCCCCCTCTCTCTCTTTCTATCTCCCCCTCTCTCTCTCTCTTGACCGCGTGGTTCCCATCGACATCACCGGTCCGTCTCTCCATTTGTCCTTCTTCTCACATTCAGTCAATAGCTCTCGATGCCATATGGAAAAGGCCCTCACCTTGGCCGAGCAGTGCACTGATTCATGTGAACACAGCCGCCTGCTGTATGGAGGATTTAACTTTAGCAAGATGAATTGCCATGAGGCGCACATATTCTAATACCACAGTCCACATTTCAAATGATTGAACCATTCAAAGGAGAGGATAAAACCACATTGACTATTTGATTATTATGACACACCTTCCATATGTGCTCTCTCTCTCTTGGGCCTGAATGGGTGTTACATTGAGTTGAACCATTAAACAGGACTTTCACATCACATCTGAAGAATAATGAGCTGTGTTGTAATGAGAAGTCATGTATGGTCTGCATTACACACACACATACGCACACGCACACAGGTCACACACATGCATGAACATACATATATATGGCATCAAGGGACATAAGCATAGAGTAGTTCTAAATGACTCAGCAGATGTAAAGTGATAAAAAAACGTGCATAGTTTAATGTGAATTTAAGTGTGTTCTTCATGTCTTTGCAGGTTCAGGACAGTACAAGAAATGACCCTGGGTCTATACTCCTTGAGCAATCAACAGAGAGGTCAACCCTGCCCCAAGGGCATCTCAGTGGCACTCAGAGAAGAGTCTGGTACATTTCAACTGAGCAGGAAAAACTCTGAAATAGAAAAAAATAAAATAACAAGCAGGTGTGTCCAGTCCGGCCTAATGGCTGTAACAGATTTAAACTTGGGTCCTGCAGTTCTCTGAGCCACACACACACCTGCCAGGTTAAAGATCCCCATCAGCGGAGTCACTGACCCGGGGATGGCCGCAGCGCAGTGTGCAAGGAGGCGGACCTCGCCACACACGCTTACAACAAAGAAGAGCTGGGGATGACCTTTGGCCTCCCCTCCTCTGTTTACTGTCAGACTAGCTAGCACAACAATAACAGAGAGAGAGAGAGAGAGAGAGAGAGAGAGAGAGAGAGAGAGAGAGAGAGAGAGAGAGAGAGAGAGAGAGAGAGAGAGAGAGAGAGAGAGAGAGAGAGAGAGAGAGAGAGAGGGCAAGGTCAATCACAAGCTAATGGGCTTGAGAACCTGGCCATTATTATGAACCATCAACATGACAACTTTACCAGGGAGATGACATTAGAGAAATTATAGACGCAATTATAGAGAAAAAAAGGATTGCGAACGCACATTATACTATTTGCTAACAAAACAGCTACCTGTATATCATGGAAAGGGCCCTCCTTTAAGTAAATGAAGGCTTATTAAAAAAGCGAATTCTGTTTAGATCATATTGAAGGCAGAAGTTATTAGCATATCATTTAACAAACAAAGCTCAGCAGTCGGGGGCGTGGGGGGGGGGGAGGGGGAGCAAGGCCAATCCCACTCTAACTTCCCTACCCTCTACGGGAGTGTATAGTCAACACCTATTTTGCCTCTTGTCTTAAGTACCATAAATAAATGTAATGCAAATGAAAATAAAGCAGTTAAACAGTGTAACTTTTTACACTGCGCATGTAAATGCAACAACACGACCCGGTTTAGGCGAGCATTGTGCTTGTTCGGGCCGTTGAGTAGAACAACACAGCCCATGATGCCTGTATTTGTTTTCACGGAAATAGACGATGGCGAATACTAGAAGACTGCGGATACTCCAGTTCCTTTGGCCATGAGGGCAATAAAGAGCGCCGCAAAGAAGTCACACTGCCCTACACTACACAGCCTCATGAATAAACCATGGCACTGATTCTGCAGTATGTGTAAACAAATCTCTGGGAATGTTCACATAGTTAGTAGGGAGCATACGATTAATAAATCATACATTTGTTGTACAGACGAAGTTGTATGTTTTGTGAATAAAAGTGTTTGAACACTGAAACCGCCTCAGCATCTGCATTCACAGTCTCTCACAATGCAGCATTAAAGGCATGCATTGGAATTTAATGATAAATAACTAAAGAGGCAAGTGGCAAAAATGTATTCATAGCAAGCGATAAATAGAGATAAGGCATTATTTCTGCTCAGGAGCCAAGGAGGCAGCTATCGCACAAAACAATCCTCAAGCTTTGTTTCCCAGTAAGCGACAGAAAATAACTCTCTGATTTGAAAATGTCAAAGCTGCGACTCCCACCAGCAAAGCCTTGTGAGAATTATTAGCGTGACAAAATGTAATTAACCAGAGGCTGGAATAGATACTCTGTCTGGTACGCAAAAAACATTATATTTACTTTCAGACTGACTTAGGGTCAATCTAAAGGACTATATAATGTTGTTTGTGTACTATTCATTAATGCTATAAGCCTTGACTTTTCACCCCAAATATATATTCCTCGGAATACCTTACTCACATGCTTCTGTGGAGCAGCAATGTACTGCTTTGCATGTGTAAATTTGACCATAAATTCAAAGCTGCCACAATATCGTGTGGTTTGTGGGCATGCAATGGCTTTGCCTTCGACTTTGTTACAAGGTTAGTGTTCTAAACGTATGCAAAGCCTGCGTGGCACAGCCTGGCTCGACATGTGCCGAAACAGCACAAGCAAAACAATCAATGCAACCACCAACATGTAAATAGATTCTCGCAGAGTTGAGGGGGAAGCTACACGTAGGAGTGTGGAGGTGGAGAACGAAGGTTGGAGGATTGAAAGATGTATTATGTTTCCACTTTTATTGTCACACATCAGAATGGACACATTTCCCACTGTCATGATATTTCAAAGTAAAGATCAAATCACAAGGCAAGAGTACTTTTTTATTATTATGGTCAACAGCACCAATGAACAATATGGCCGCTAGTGCGTGTTGTGTGTTTGGTGAGCAGCAGACAGACTGTGAATGCCCACTTGGTACACAATCACTTTCAACTGAAATGAGCCCTGATGTTTTGGTCAGTCGATTCTATCTTCACGAATAATTAGACCATCATAATTTTTTCCTCTGTACGTGTTCGAGGCAACAGCGAGGCAGAGAAAGTAAACAAACATGCAATTTTCTTTCCCAGACAAGCAAATCTGTGTAGCTTGTTTGAGAAGAAGGTGAGGTTGTACGTCGTAGCGATACGTTGTGTTCAAGTGAAGAAACACCTGCGGGATGCTGCGTGACTTGTTTTTAATGTGCTCTTAGACTATAATCGATGTGCACATCCTCCAAAGGAGAGGCTCTATCTCTGATCTGCCACACGGAAAATACTAGTAAGCAACAAAGAAAAATGTTTCTTGCTGTCGTTTCACGCGGGATATCTGGATGCTCAAGAAGTAACGCTTTCGTGCGCACGAACCAGACCTTGTCCTTTCAATGTCTCACGATTTATACCCAATGTCGGAAATACAAAGAAAAAAAAACAATGCCGCAATCACGCAGGCCGTACCAATTTCTAGCCATGGGTGAAATTGCCTTTTCATAATTTTCCATCATACTTGTTCTTTGAAAAATGAATCATATCATCTTGCGGTATAAAATAAAGCAGTTATTTTTCTTCCAAATTGTGTTTTGATAATGCATCGTGTGATGGAGGGTCTTGGCCCATTGTTTCTTTCCAAGATACTGGCACCAGATGCTATTTATTGTTTTTTTCCCCATTTCTCTGCTCAGTTGACGAGTTAGATGAAGTAAGCTCCGGTGGAGGAAATATCCAAGTACCATTGACCAAATACGATGAACTGCAATAGAGCGCAATGCAATGAGGAGCCTGTCATATAATAGAGAATAAGCGGTACTTGTATTGAACACAGAGGGGGTAGAAAACGCATCTTATGAATACTTACCGGTACCAGTGAACTGGCTACCTCAGGCGAGCAGCTAGAACTATACAGATTTATTTGGAAAAGTGGGGACATTGAGTCCTCTGATTTTCTTCTTCAATATATATTTGTATATAAATATATACAGAGAGAGATGTATACATATAGAGAGAAATTGATTGATAAATAGTGGCCCATTCAACCAACTACTATCTACAGTAGTAGTGGATATATGTATGTATACTGTATATCAAATAGTTCTAACTATTTCTTTGCATTGAATGAACATTAAAATGCATTGAACACTAACCTCAGAATACATAATGAATACAAAGAGCTGCATTCTTACCTCTTTTTATTTAAAACCTATCATTGCAAATCATTAACATGATGGAAATATGGAAAACCCCTTTAGGAAATTAAATGTTATTGAATGTTATTATTGTAATTAAAGTCATTAAATATAGAAGGCAGTTTTCATTCATCAGTACATGATTTAATAACTGTTGGAGCTTAATCAACTGTTGGTGCTGCATCAACAGTGCATCAAGTAATTTCAAAAATCTATATGAGAGGTCAGAATGATTCTTCGTGCTTGCATAAAGCTGGCATTATTAAAACATCCAGAAATGAACATCTATAAAATGTGGTGGATGCTATGAGTAAGCTCAACTGAAAACACTGCCAATTCTTGATCTGGTCTATTTAGATTGCATCTCATTTGGCTAGGAACTTATTCTGTGTGACTAAAGACTCAAGATGACTCAAACATTCAAACTTTGAGACAAATCGCTTCCTTCGAAATGTTTAATTTTGTTATTTTAATTCCCTTTTTCCCCAACATTACTCAGCCCTATTTATCCACAAACGTCTGTGTCCATTTGTGTGAGTTTTTGCGTGTGTGTTTGTGTACTCTTACATCCAACCAGCTATTGTCTCGGTCCCTCTGTATACATTTTTTATGAATTTCCCAGGGCAGGGTTGGGGTTCAGGTCTGCTCTACAGTTCACAAGACCTTTCAAAGGTCTACTCAACGATCCGCTGCCCCCTAGCTAAAGGCTCTTTCCTCTCATTCACTGTGTATGTGTGTGTGTTTCTGTTTGTGTGTGTGTCTGTGTTTTTTGTGTGTGCTTGAGAGAGTGGGTGTGTGTGTGTGTGTGTTTGTGTGTGTGTGTGCGTACGTATGTGCGTGCGTCTGTCCGAGATTGAGTGAGAGTGCGTGTGTATGTGTGTCAGTGGTGTTGTTTGTGTGTACGTGTGCGTGTGTGCGTCATGTGCCTGTGTGTGCACGTCCCTTCGCGCTTGAGTGAGTGTGCGCGTGCGTGTGCCTGTGTGCGCATTTTTCTGCTCTAGAGTGTCCGTGTGTGTGTGTGTGTGTGTGTGTGTGTGTGTGTGTGTGTGTGTGGGCTGCACTGTACACGAGTCCCCGAAGAACCGCAGTGAGGTGGTTTGGCGGAGTGAAGCGTCTGTTCACAACGATACGGCCATATGGTGGCTGAGCTGCCTTGGACTTCCACAGGGGGCATTACGAATAAATGAGAAATATAATACCGCCAGCCAAACCCTGCAGCATCACTGTGAAGGAGGCTATACATATATATATATATATATATATATATATATATATATATATATACATATACATACATATATATACTTATACATACATATATATACTTATATATGTACACTGCTCTTTGTCGGTCCTCACTTGATCATTGCTTTATCTATTTAATGAGTTGAGGGGTCAAATGCAGTCCACCCTGTTATATGTCCCCAGTGGGAGACCTGTTGCAGAGGGCAGACGCTTAGGGGCGGCATACGGCCAGTGGACCGGAGGGCTGGATATGAACCCCATAAGGCTGCCTCATTTAAAGCGGAATGGGGACTTGTTCACTAGAAATAGTTTAATAATTTAGTATGGCCTTAAACTAATCTATTTTAGGCACCCAGATGGTATTTTCTTTGGGCAAATGCTCCGATAATTGAATGGAATAATTTACTCACTCTCGCCCAGTGATGTAAGGAGCTCAACCCTCCCAGCACGCACACATGATCAAATGCCCAGACCTGGAAAAGACATATAGCTGAATATAAAGACCACAATGACTGGAATCTTTATTTTCTCTTCTAAAGAACACTTCAAAGCTACTCATGTGTGTGCGACACGTGCCCATGTCCATGTGTGTGTGTTTATATGTGTGTGTGTGTGTGTGTGTGTGTGTGTGTGTGTGTTTGAGTGTGTTTGAATCTGTGTGTGTGTGCGTGTGTTTGTGCCTATGTCCATGTGTGTGCGTATGTGTTTGAGTCTGTGTGAGTTTGTGTGTGTGTGTGTGTGTGTGTGTGTGTGTGTGTGTGTGTGTGTGTGTGTGTGTGTGTGTGTGTGTGTGTGTCTGTGCGTGTGTGTGTGTGCGCATGCCAGCACAAATCTATACGAGTCATTGCGTGCGATGGAAAACGATCCCATTCTCCGACACATGTGCATTTTTAATGCACCATATCTTCTGGTCGGATTGGCGTCGGGGATTCTGGTGGCCGTCTGGTGGCCGGTGCCACGGCATCCTGTCGGCCATGACTGAAAACGTCTGGACATTAAGGTTGTCTGAGGTTATTGGATATGCTAGAGTTTCCGGAATAGTCTATGTCGGGTTAAGATAATCCACTCGTCTGGGACAGAGTGGAATTTCGGGGACAGGATGTCGTTTTGGGGTTAGGATAAAGTTTCCGAGTTAACTGGGAATCTGAGCTGGAGCGGAGTGGCCATCTAAACCCAACCCATGGTTGGGTTTAGATGTTCAATAAGATGTTCAATACATTGGATGTTCACATTTCTCTGTTATGACACACATCTCTAAGGTCCAATGTGCTGATTGTTTTTCAATACATTTTACATGCACAGTGTCTTAGTGAGTTTGTAAGCTTGTAAGCGATTTCCGTGAATGTCTGTGCGTGATATGAGCGTGTGTGGAGTGAAAGTTTCAATGCAACAATATAGATACGTAGAGATTTTTCTTTTGTGTGTTTTGTGTTTGTGTGTGTGTGTGTGTGTGTGTGTGTGTGTGTGTGTGTGTGTGTGTGTGTGTGTGTGTGTGTGTGTGTGTGTGTGTGTGTGGAGTGAATGTTTCAATGCAACAATATAGATACTTACAGATACTGCCAGAGGCCGGGAACATTTGGTAGAATATAAAAAGAGAGAGCAAGAGAGAAAATGGGAATTAGACGAAGAGCGAGAGAGGGAGGGAGATGAGTGGTGAGAAGTAGGCGAGGGATACAAGCAGTAATGGGGTGACCCGGAGGAAAGAATGAGACACAGGTGGCTTGGCAGCTCAACCCACCAACACGCTAACAACATGGGCCCGGTAATGACCTCCGGTTTGAATCTGACCTGCGACCCCGTGCTGCATGTTATTCTCTCCCTCATCCCACTCTCCAGTTCCCTCAGGTATAAAAAGAACGGACCGAAAAAACGAGATATACGTGCATGTATAAAATGAACAGTGACCCAGAAAAAATAACGCCTATTACTTGTTCTGGAATCAGCCATGGTTCTCCCATCATCGTGAGTGTGTGAAAGAGGAGGTGGGATTGGTCCACTCAGAGTGCCTGCTAAAGGCACCCTCCAACCTGTCCAACAACACACTATCCTCTCCTTTCCCCCCGCCCGTATTGGTCCAGTTGCAGTGTTTTGTACACTTTGAGTACTATGACTGCTACACATGAAAGAGGCTGTCCATCTGGTGGATAGGGGGGGTGATTTCAGTCGCCCATACTTCCAGTGGTGTATGATCCGTCTCAATTGAAACATGTTTTCTGTGGCTGAATGGCAGAGCACCTGTCTTCCGGTGTCGAGGTCAGTGAAGGCAGGGAGTAGGAGTAACAAGCTGGACATAAAAGCATGGGGAAGGATGAGTCACAGGAAAGACACAACTATTGGTGTTCCGAATGTCCTTCCTTTCCTGCTCTTCACGCTGCGAATGTGGTCTGCGATGGGTTCTGCCAATGGGTGCTGACTCTGAGGCATTTGAACACTTTGGAGAGAAAACTACTGCTTGCTTTTTTTTTCCCGTGCATTCACAATTTGAGGTTTTAAGGAATATGTAACCAAGCTAGAAAAATATAATGCATTGTCGGCCTTCCGGGGTTAAGGAAACAAGAATATTAATTTAACGAGTAACTAAGGAGCAATGAATCAATTTGAATCACACAATGGTTCCAGTTCTCCAGCGACCGAGGCTCAGTCCCCAGGGACCAGTAGCTCCACAATGTCGGCCTGAACTCACGCCCGCGCGGCTTTTTGTTTCGCTGGGCTCCACAGACAGGCACTCAGCCGCTGGTGGGGGCGGGGGTTATCCAGACGCCTTTATGTTTCCACCGTGTCTCAGCTAAAGATGGAACAACTCACACAGTAGAATCTCAACGCACTCCGAGACTGAGAAATCTTGTGATTACAGCCGCGGCGTACTGGGAGGGGAGCTGTGGACAGACGGAGCGGCGGTGGTGGGGGGGGGGTCAGCCAGTGTTAGTCAGTGGTGGGACCCCAGCCACCTGCTACGGCCCCCTGCCAACGGGGGCTATGAGGGAGGACTCTGAGGTCATGGACGGGAAGGCCTGGACCACAATGGTTGAGAACACATCCTTCTTTTCCTCCCTGAATCCACATTTCCAACGACACGTTGTTGGGTTTTCCTAAGCGGCTCCTCAGCCACTACCTGCTGGGTGCTGAGTTCTACTTTCTATTGCTTTTAATTCAAGGGTAATTTTAATATACCTGTGCTACATTTTTACTCTCTCTCTCTGTCTCTCTTGTGCTTATTTTATCCATTAGGGGACATTTCCATTAATGGGCTCTGAGTGGAGACTGAATTTGAAGATTGGAAAACCAAACTCAAGCCTAATCAGCCTGTCAGCTCCAACAGAGAAGAAGGGGGTTGGGGGGGCGGGACACGTAGACAGTGCCAGAGTCGAAAAAAGAAAATGAGAGACAATGGGAGCGGGAGGTTGGAGAGAGAGAGAGAGAGAGAGGGTGGAAGGGGAGAGATCTCCACAATGTTTAGTGTACGGGACATGTCTGGCATCCTAATGGCTAATGAAGGCCCCATTACTCGGGCTAGATGAGTGGGTCTCCACACACACACAAAAAAGTGCTTACTGAGGAGTTAGAGCGATGCCTCCTGTCTTTTCCACTCCGAAGACTGCCATTAGGGCCCGGGCTGTCTGGCTGTTTACCATTCCCTGGGCCAGGGTTTATTTAAGTATTTTGAATAATGTGAGATGACATAATGAACTACCGTGTACGCCGTATAGTGGCAGGCCTCGATGGGAGCTTTGGCAGATAAGGAAAATAAGGACTGCCATTGCTGCCAGCTTCTGCAACTTCTGTTGGCAGATTTTGATAAGTGCTGTCTCTCTACAAGTTTGAGTTGGCCAGCTCTGGCTTTACAATGGGCTACTTAGCGGCTGTGTGGTGAAATATGTGTGTGTGTGCGTGTCGGGGGGTTGGTGTGAGTGTGTTAAAGCTGAGCCAACGGCCACATAGTGCAGCGAGCATCATTGTGTACATGTTTAATTAACACAGACTGCAACAAGAAACAAAGAAGGTATAAAACGGATATTGATATTTGTTATTCCGATTGCCAGCTGGTCATTAAAAAAAATCTACCCACACAAAAACACATTTCTTTTAATTTACAGATTCCTGTTTTGATTAATTGGCAACTTCACATATGCTCCTCTGTAGTAGAGATAGCCAACCTGTATTTCAGAGCATATAAGCCAGCAGTGCTTTTCTTTTTTCAAATGCACTCGACAAAACATTTGATCACTCATGTTTGATGCAAACGTGATGATCAGCCTCAAGCATTCCCCCGGTGGCAGGCCAGCACCACTAAAACAGAGACCTGTTCCACCTGCTGTATTTATTTCATCACTCCTATTTAACTGCAGACTGTATCCTTTATTCATACATATACTTGAATTTCCCTCGGGATTAATAAAGTATCTATCTATCTATTTCTCTCTCTATCTATCTATCTATCTATCTATCTATCTATCTATCTATCTATCTATCTATCTATCTATCTATCTATCTATCTATCTATCTATCTATCTATCTATCTATCTATCTATCTATCTATCCCTCTAAAAAGCATGCCAGGTGTATATCCTTTTTTGTCCTGCTTTGATCGGCCCACACTACTGACCACATGATCAGTAAATATTATGCAATGAAAACAGGAGAGGTGAGTCTTTATTTAGTGCTCACTGTAAAATGTGTATGTGTGTATGTGTGTGTGTGTGTGTGTGTGTGTGTGTGTGTGTGTGTGTGTGTGTGTGTGTGTGTGTGTGTGTGTGTGAATGCGTGTGCGCCACTGTGTGTGTGTGTGTGTGTGTGAACACCATTGTTCCATGTTGGTGGGTATCACAGCAGGGTACTCCCAGAAACACAACCCTTCAAAGCAAACTGTTAAAAAGACTGTGTACACACAAAACTAATATCTAAGTGTGGGCGCCTCTGAAGATTATTCACGCCGCATCCTTTGAAGAAGCGAGACACAGGTCATTTTTTATCAAACTGGACTGGAAACTCACTTGAAAAAACATTTTGATACCAAAATACGCCAAATGGATGTGCTTTATTTTACTATGGATTAAAAAATGGGTCTTGGTACTCCTTGTCTTCCATAACTGTCAAAAATAAAGAACTGGATCTATTCTTATTCATGTTTTTTCTTTGGGACAGAAAAAAGCACGATGTCGCAGTGATTGTAAAACGGTAGCACTTATTCCTAGCGGTCGTTAAATGAAATGAAAAGCGAAAAAAATAGGGAAAATGTTGAACTAAATAAAACATTACATATTAAATCCTATTCCCCATTTCGCTCTTTTATCTATCCTGCCGGATGGGACATTATAACATCCGTGACCTCGGCTCAGTCGTGGGGACACCGGCATGAAACCCAAAGTGCCAATTCCAATGTTGAACAGGAGAAAAGCTTAATAACCACATCACAGAGATCACTGGGCCAGGACGACCAGGTGATCGGCCCGGCCCCGCTCATCCTCGACGCCTCTGGGACTGCCTGAGAGGGTAAACGGGTAAAACACCTGCATGTCACACCTGGGAAATCGACTGAGAAACCAACTACGCCAAGTCACATTCTTGAGATAATTTATTTTAAAAGACATTAACCCATAGACCCGGGCTGCCAGTCACAGACGAGTCGAAGCAAGGATACTTGTGAGGAAAAGAATGGCGGACCGGCTGAAACCCACATGCGTTTCAATTACATTTTTGTGTCTCCATTGATCGCTTTTAAAGGCTAATTTATGCATGTATGCAGTCTTCGGGATGCTACATGCAAAGCTCTACCGCGCTGGGGTAGTAGCTCTGCCGTTACGGAGTTAACGGACCATTGATTCTTCACTGGCTGAAGTCCACCCCCCTGTTCCCGCCTGTGACTTCCTTGAAACCTCCTCCAGCCAATCAGAGGGCCTTAATTGCCTGCTGTAAGGTGAGAGTGTCACCCGCACGCCGTGTTGATTTACCCCTTCTGCGTTACTTGACATGAACGACCGGGTGAGGAAGATGGATGGCTGATCTGATTGTACACGTGTGTGCCTGCACCTACACATGCACCCAGTCAAACACATACGAGCACGCACATCACTACGCTTACATGCATGCAAACATGCACACTGACACACACACACACACACACGCGCGCACGCACACACGCACACACGCACACACACACACAAATACGCTTTCAAGCAAATGTTCACATGTGCACGTACATGCATGCACTTGCACGCACAACATATTCTGTGTGGGTTTATATATACATTTTTTCTTTTTTGAAATATATATAATATGTATTTAATAGAATAGCCCTGGAGGCAGAATACCTCCATTTAAATGTGAATTTATTCACATTTAAATGGAGGTTAGAAGTTAAATGAGGTACCTCAAAGGTTAGAAGTTAAATCTTTTGACTACATTACTCACAAAAAAAAAAAAAAAAGGCAACAAACATTGAGCCATGACGCTCTGCGACATCGATGAAACCGGTGGAATCCAGCCGTTGGCTGCTATAGCGTCGCTGCTGTAGATACAACTAGTGTATCTTTAAGTAGGCTACATGTGGAGTTTTCCGGCCACGGGTGATAGGAGGGGTGGCTGAGTGACGCTCGCTGCGCCCGGGTGCTGAGCTGAGCACTCACCTGCAGACGAGAGGACTGGGGGGGGATCTCTGCGCAGGCTTTCTGCTGCTGCTGCTGCTGCTTGTAAAGAACTGCGTCGCTCTCACTCACACTCGCCAAGCAACGGGAGAACACAACAACACGCCACCTGACCAAAAGGAAGAATCAGCAGCATCATCAGTTATTGGAAATTTACCTCTTTTTTTTTCTTCTTCTTCTTCTTGTTCTTTTCTCCAAAGCAGCCTCGCTCGCTCGCCACGATGAGAACTCTCCCTGCCGCACCGCTCCTGTCCGCGCTCGTGTTTCTGGCCACGATTTGGGTGAGATTGACGTTTATGTTGAGCTGCTGGTGGATGAGTTACGATACGAGAAGCCGTATCCGTGCTCTTTTTTCTGGCTATGGGCGGCGTGCAAAAGCTGTAAGCTAGTTTGAACACAGTAAAAGTGGACAAATGCCACACTAGATCGAGATGGGAATCGGTGTATCTTGCACGGGGAGACGTTAAAAGATTGTCTTCACAACTATACAAACAGTTTTTTTTGCGGAACTGATAATCAATGAAGAGTAAGGATATGCCCCAAAAATCGGCAATGGTCTACCCATTCGGTCTACTCCTGGAGGGCTACCAATTTTGCAGTGGTTAACTTCAAACCACTGCAGATCATTTGGCTCTCAGTTGCAGAACGCTTGGATGGGGAGACTTTATTCTGCAGCCAGTATAACTAGGTGGACCTCATCCGTTGTGTGGCGACAGCCGCGTGGCATGATCATCTAAGACGTTTATAAAATAATATTAGCGATGGAACTTATGACTAGCTGAGTTAGGTTGTTTATTTTATACGAGGCAATTAAACACGTTTAACCAACAGCACCACACAGCACTCGGCGATGAACGCCGCACTCCATTCGCTGCCTCCATCAGACCACTCACCCATAAGACTTGGACATCGGTAGCTAGGCTTTGGTGAATGGCTTTTTGCCTTCAAATATACATTCGGGGACTATAGGCTAATTCAGCGTATTTTCCTCCCCTTACTGTCAGGTCCTTGTGTTAAATCGCTCAGCTGTGCTGCTTTATATTCTGCTTTATGGAGTTGTGGCTCGCCACGTTCAGCGATGTGCCTCTCGAGTCGCATCGTCACGTTTTAGCATGGCCACAGATTTACAGGTTATAAAGTTCACTGCAGACCAATTAAAGCAAACGCGTACACACACAAGCACGCACCACGCACGCGAACACACACACACACACACACACACACACACACACACACACACACACACACACACACACACACACACACACACACACACACACACACACACACACACACACACACGCACACACGCACACACGCACACAAGCACGATAACATTGCATTGTACTGCATATGTATAATTATTAAGACCCCTTTTTGCTTTGTAAAAATTCTAATCCAAAAATAATTCAGCTGTTCATTTTTCCCATGTTAATTAAATGCTATACTGTAGGCTCACGCTGTGTATGTATTAGTAGTGCCAGTTCCCTCATCTATTTACTTATGATTTTCTGATTCGTGTATTCATTAACTCTAGCTCCATGGTCTTACAATAAGTAATATGCCCATCCTTATACAATCAGACAAAGACAAGAGAAAAAATGTCAATCACAAATTAACTGAATCCATACTCATGCATCTTGAAAGTGTTTCTTCATTTCACCACCTCTTCTCTCCCCCAAACAGGAGACTAAAGGAGCACAGGCTTCCAAAGATCCTTGCCAACCCGGCTTTGCACAAAGTTTTTACTCTGTGAGCGTTTCAAGGGATGTAGCGCAAGGACAGCACATCACTAAAGGTAAGGTGTGTGTGTGTGTGTGTGTGTGTGTGTGTGTGTGTGTGTGTGTGTGTGTGTGTGTGTGTGTGTGTGTGTGTGTGTGTGTGTGTGTGTGTGTGTGTGTTTGTTTTTATGAGAGCGTGTGCGTGTGAGAGCCCTCCTGTCAAACTCTCCACATTGACGCCAACGAATGTGAATCCTTTCACGGCGTGTTTTCTGTTGATGCCGTGCTCCGCTTGTCTGCTCAGCGCCACGCGACCCTCTCCGTGAGAGCAGCGAGCCCTGCTGTGTGTGTGTTTGTTTTTGTGTCTGTGTCGTTTGGACCACAATAGTGAATGGGTTAGGGTTAGCAAGTTGTGACCGAGGGAGAGAGAAAAGTGTTATAGCCAAACAAGCTCGTCTGATGCAAGTGTTGTCGATGTCTACCATCTGCTCACCGGAAGAATTTGAAAAAGCACCACATTGGCCTCTCGCTCTAGACCTCTATTGAGCGTTTTTCATTTCCTTTCCCCCAAATCATTTATTAAATGAACATTCCCGCCATGTGGTAGAACCTTATGAATGTTCTCCCCTGCCTGATCACCCTGATCTCCATTCCTCTCTCCCCCCTCTCTCTCCTTCCACAGCCCCCCTGCACGCGTTTCCCTGTGTCTGCTCCGACTGCAACCAGACCGTGCACTGATGCCTCTCTGCGGGCTGATTGTGCAGGAAACCCAGTTGACATGCTGTGTCTAATCTATTGCACTTCTTCGGCCAATGTGGGCTGATTACAATTCGCTATCGATTGCGATGGTTTCTCCTGAGCGTAGCCTGGCGTAGCTGTATTGTTTTACTGCCAGAGCACACTGGCTCTTTTGTGGGTTCGCCTGCTGTGTGTTTGGCAGCCGCAAGGGCTTAGTCTTCTCTGAGGGTATGTCGTACTCTTCCTGGGTGTGCGTTGTGCTCTTTCATGGGGTATGTCTCATGCTCTTTCTGGGGGTACGTTGTAGTCTTTCGCGGATGTTGTACTCTTAGGGGAAGGCGAGAGCAGTCTGGGTGCACTCACTCGGATACCTGCACTGCACACGCGTGTGGACGCATGCATGCGTTCCCACACTCACGCTCACATGTATACGCTTACATGTAAACATGTAAACATGTACACACACACACACACACACACACACACACACACACACACACACACACACACACACACACACACACACACACACACACGTGTAAACCTGTGTACCT
>NC_044048.1:17714731-17739731 GCF_902167405.1 Gadus morhua | reverse complement strand
TTCCTCAGGGCCAGAGGCTAATCCGACTCCAGAGAGCTGTTACCAACGGCAAGGCGACACAAATTACCCCAATGTGTAACTTTGGTTCTGATGTATGTGGCCAATAAAACTTTTGGGATTTGTGCTGCTTTTCTGTTTTACTTTTTCACTGTCAAATTTTCCATGGAGGAATATCTGTGTGTGTGTGCGTGTGTGTGCGTGTGTGTGCGTGTGTGTACGTGTGTGTACGTGTGTGTGTGTGTGTGTGTGGAGGGTTTTGCCATATGGTGGAACAGTTTTTCCGAGGTGGTGAGGTCCAGCCAGGAGTAGTTTATGAGATAAGTAGCAGAGCAGGCGGGAATCATCAGCGGGCGTCCCTTGTATTAATAACACACCCTGTGAGAGAACGCTGGGCGACACATACTTTTGTGCGGTATGTAGACATGTGTGTTTGTGTGTATGTGTGTGTCCAGGTGGGGGGTGTGCGGGCGGGGGGGGGGGGGGGGGGGGCAGTGACCTGGTGCTTGGGGAAATCCACCAGGCTCTGGTTATTAGAAAGCCATCCTGTAGAAAATGAAAAGAAAAAGGAGGCAAGCAGGTGGAAGCCATTATTTTATAATGAGATCTTTGACATCTCATTGAGCCCCTCCCCCCTCCTCTGAGAATGGGCAGAGGGAGGAGGAGGAGGAGGAGGAGGAGGAGGAGGAGAAGGGAAGAAAGGGGGAAACGGAAAAGAAAGCAGGAGACTTCCCGTGGATCAAGTTTCTCTGCCGGGTGTGTGAACTGGCAGTCCTTGTCAGACGCCGGGTACATTAAAAAGCCCTCTCGCCTGCGTGAGATGGGCCTTATGGGGACCCCCAGAGAACCAAGGTCACGGTTCTCATGGAGACATTAAAGCAGTGCTTGAGAAAAAAGAAAAATTGGTTGCTTGGTGCTCCTCATTGCACAGATGGTCAATATGGCCGCTGAAAGCTGTGAGATGACAAGGGAACATTACCTGCTCCCTACCCACCTCCTTTCTCCCCGTGTCAAAAGTGCACTCACATAAAATTAGAACCCACACACTCACACATGCACACACACCCACACACCCGGTGGGAGGTCGGGCAGGGGGCTTTGGTTATCTGGGTCTGATTAAGAGTGTATGGTGGGGGAGGCTGGGGGGAGGGGGCTGGGGGCATCGGGTCTGATGAAGAGTGTGTGGTGGGGGAGGCTGGGGGAGGTGGCTGGGGGTATGGGGTCTGATTAAGAGTGTATGGTTGGGGGAGATGGGGGCTTTGAGAGACTATCCCCACGGTGTTCTTCTGCGAGGTAGTTTGTCATAAGGAGGTGAGGGCCGGGCGCTGTCCAGGCCTCTCCTGGCTGAGCCAGCGGACCGGAGGGGGGGGGGGGGGGGGGGGGGGGGGGGGGTCGGGGGGATTATAGGGACGAGGGATAACGATAAGGACCACAAGTGCTGCTGCTCTGCCTCGGCCTGGAAGTCGCGCTGAAGTCTGCGTCCTTGAACGAGGCCGCTCTCCAAGGGACGACGGGGAAGATGGAGTGTGTGTGTGTGTGTGTGTGTGTGTGTGTGTGTGTGTGTGTGTGTGTGTGTGTGTGTGTGTGTGTGTGTGTGTGTGTGTGTGTGTGTGTGTGTGTGTGTCCCAGCCCTCAGCACAAGAGAGGATAGGGGGTTAAAAAAAGTCTTGGGGATTTTCTTCTCGTCCCACTGATGGTAATGCAAACATACTTGTCAGGTCGCACACGCACAATCACACATACACACAGACACACACACTCACAGAACCGATTATGACACTTAAAAAACATATTTTTCACCCAACACCCACCACCTCTTCAAAAACATAACACTGGCCCGGGCCCAAGCTCTGCCATGTCCCATCGCTGCCCACTCACTCCTAGCGTCTACAGCGGCCTCTGTTCGGCTACACCGGCGTATCTAATTGCGGCCTAATTGATTCCGTTTAGGAGTGAATCCACCGTGGAGCCAACGAACAAAGCTGGTGATTCTCTCATCCAGGCATAGCCGCACTGTGATTGGCAGACCGAATGCGACATAACTGCGTGCGAGGGTGAAATCTCAACTGAGGTTCTCCCTCTGCTGCCCTGATTACGGCTTTGATTCAAAGTTAGTGATTCGATTAGTGAAGAGGGGGGGTCGCTTTTTATGCAGCGTGCCCTTGTGTGTGCGTGGTGCGTATAAAGATTGGTCATGATGCGCGCACCACTGACCTGTTTGTAGTCCCGCACGGAGGCTGCGGGGATCTTAAAGTCCCAAACACAGCTCACCATCGGATGATCTCCGATGCGTCATCACGTGTGCCGTTTCTTTATGCTCCTGCTGTTGTTTGTTGTTTATTCAAGACGGACACATTTGAGAGTGAGGGCATGCAAATTATACATCACCTGCCGCAAAAAAGCAATGCCGCAATTCACAGCATTGAGAACAGCCGGGTTATAAATATATATTTAGAAATATGTATTTTTAATGTTGTTTATAGCCTTTATTTACTATTGTTTATGCATATTTAAGTACTACTTTATTAGCCCCCTCCCCACCACAATACCAAGCACCAAAGGCAGAGTGTCTCTCCCATCTGAAAAAGAACTGATCTCTTTTTGTTTTTCGTCCCCTTTAATTGTCGAAGCTTCCCTTATTATTTCCCCTTCACTCCTACACTAATCATCCGGCGCTGAAGTGTACCATCTCATGCGAGAACGCAGGCAGGACAAATCTGGGAGCATGACCGCCTCATCCGCTATTCCCTTTGCCGGAGAGTTCCTTTTGGTCTTTGTTAGGGGGACGATGAAACGGGAGAGCGCTTATCGCTCTCACAAGACATGGCGGCTCCTCTACCGTAATCAAGGTTTGTGTCCCTGTGCTCCCTGCAAACCTTTTGCCCGTCAGTCGGTCCTGAGTTCACCACGCGGTTAAATCCCACTCCTCCAGAGCCAGGGGCCGTGTAACTTGGTTACATGGCTGGTGAGTGGGTGGGGCGGAGAGAGGGGATTGGTAAAGAGCATCGGTAAAGTTGATCAAAAGACAAATGTTGATCAAAAGACAAATTTTGATCAAAGTTGATCAAAAGACAAATGGTGGGACCCCTCTTTGATTCGACACTGATCTCACTTAACAAGGAAAAAGTCTCACAAATCAGACTGACAGTCATGTCTAAAGTCTGATGGCCGACTTTGGGATTATAGCCATTTAGGATTTTCTCTATTCCTTGCCCACAAATACCAGGTGCTTTCCGCCATTGATTTGTGTGCAACTTGATAAGTAACGAAGGCTGGATGTACAGACGGTGGTGGAAGCCGATGGGACGGATGAATATGGCAGCGCAGAGAGACAAGACTCTCAGAGAGATTAGAATACATCTCGCTCAGATCTCTCATGCTGCATAGCTCAACTTTGATCAGTCACCCAACATCCAGGAAAAAAAATCGTTATATATTGACATGAATAATTAACAGTTCCTGAGAAATGGTGAGAGAGTAGGAGAGGGTGAGATAAACAGAGAGACAGGAAGGATGCATCTAGAAGGGTTTGGTTTTGGTTTGGTCGAATTTGGGCTAGTTTTGATGAGTTTATTGGTTTGGTTGAGTTTAGTTTTGTTACATTTTTTTGTGCTGATCTGAGTTTAGTTTGATTCGGTTTGGTTTTATTTGACTGGGTTTGGTTTAGTTTGGTGAGATTTGTTTTGGTCAGATTTGATTTTGTTAACATAGATGGACTCTTGGAAAAGAGGTCAGAAAACACCAATTGGATATTGTTATAAAATGAACCCTTATAGACATTTTTAAAATACTTTTTAGGTTCATATGTCAAATGAGTCCCGAATGAATAAAAGTCTGTTTCCACGGCTGTCCGGGATAGAACTGCTTTGTTGATGTGGTTCTCTTAACCTTTGCTTATGAAAGAAAAAGGCACAATGTTGAGAAATATCATTCTGTTGCTCTTTGTTGATACATAGTGAAAAATAATAAAACTCACTTCCAAACGAAAATCAAGTTGAATGCAATAATAATAGCAGAGGCACGCAATCAATAAAAACAAAGAAAAACATTCAGCAAACATAATTCAAGGTATTCCTAGCGATGGATAATTGGAAGAGGTCTCAATTTGATCATGTCTTTATCATCCGTTTCCAAAGGTCTGTTGTTTTGAGAGGAGGCTCCAACCAGTAAAAAAATATCTTGTTTCTTGCGGTAGTGATTGAGTTCGGTGATTGTTAATAGATGGCACACACTGTATTACTGATATGCTACTCCATTTGGACTCGATACAGCTTAAGAAAATTAACGACAGAAGGGAGCTTTCATTACTCTTTGGCTATTAGCTAGGCAGTACCTTGTCCAACGTGATCGATCACAGTCAAGAAGAAGACAAGAAATGAATGTCTCCCAAAAGTTTCCGCCCCCCCCCCCCCCCCCCCCCCCCTCCCATTTGTCGATGTGAAAAAACAGCAACATCCTTAATTTAGGCTTGTCCACATTTATACATCTTCAACTGTAGCTTAGTGGCTTTTATTTTTTACTCTTAGTGTCATTTTCAAGTATAGCTTCTCGTTTGACTTCCCATGCCGGGTGCCTAATGGAAACATCACACCATAACCTAGCATCCCTTTGTGGCCAAGGGTGACACTGTAGAACAAGGAGCTGGGGACTGCAGGACGAAGACGTTTGACACTGCGGCTTTTGTCTAAATCAAAAGCCCCTGTAATACTCCAGGTCAGACCATATATCTGAATGGAGGCCAGCGGTGCATTCTCCTCAAGCCCTCAAAACAGCATGGTTTTTCACAAAAAGATAGAACCCTGGTGAGAACTACTGGTTCTCTCTCTCTCTCTCTCTCTCTCTCTCTCTCTCTCTCTCTCTCTCTCTCTCTCTCTCTCTCTCTCTCTCTCTCTCTCTCTGTCGGTCTATTGTATTTTTTTCTGGCACATCAGAGGGAGAGGCAGAGGAGCGAGGATAATAAAAGGCCCTGCTTTTCCTCCTCTGGGCCTGGGAAGTAGATAAGTTGTCTTGCTCCGAGTTTGAGCATGATCAAAACCAGAGTCCATCCTAAGGCCACTGGGGAGGCCGGCTCCTAGAAGTGGAGGGAGAGAGAGAATGAGAGTGAGAGGGGAAAAGGGAGAGAAAGAAAGTCAGGGAAGCAGAGAGACGAAGCCAGGGAAAGATAGCAGCCACTCATTTGGAGAAGGAAATCTTTTTTCTTGCCGCACTTGCTATTGATTTGGCTATCGCTGTGTTTATGTAGTCAGTAGTACTCGGCTATTACAGAAACAAATTTATGGACTTTAGGACAAGCAGGCAAACAGACAACAGTCGGATGTCCGTACAGAACACATTGAGGCAGATGGATTGACAAGAAGCAGGGGGGATGTTCTTCTGAGAGGGCGTTTGGATGAGCGTGATAGAGAACTTGCATTCATTCGTTTTTATGAACAATGCAGTGGGGATTCTTTCAGCGTTTACATGCTGATGGATTTTTAATTTGGGAATCTGCTACAGTACAGACAAATAAAATAAAACTGCTGCATTGGCTTCCCTGTAAACAGTTGCTGGTCATCCCTTAGGCACACACATGTGTAGGTAGGCAGGCAGGCGTACACACACGCAGCAACATTCACCCATGCAGGCATCCTTGCACGTACACACGCAAATGCAGCAATGCACACACACATTTGGGCAAACGCACGCACACAAACACACACACACACAAAAAGGCACATACACGCATGCAGCTAGCTATGCACAGGCTCACACACATGCATGCACACACACACACACACACACAAACACAGACACAAACAAACGCACGCACACACACAAGAAGCAGGAGCTAGCTATGAACAGGCTCACACACAGACGCACACATGGGTGCACACAAACACACACTCAAAATGACACACACACACACACACACACACACACACACACACACACACACACACACACACACACACACACACACACACACACACACACACACACACACACACATATACCCTGTGTGTGTGCGGCCCTGGAGGTAAGAGGCGAGGTCCCGGTCTAGAGGGTGATTATCCTAAATGCAGAAATGAAAGGATTACAAAGCGACGGTGTAATCCAGCTGTCAATCCTACACCTCATTAGCAAACAAAGGCCTGAGAACCAGGGAGACATGGAGGAGGGAGAGGGGGGGGCGAGGGCAGGGGGAGAAGGGGGTATAGATAGAGAGTAGCAGGGACTGGGACGGAGTAGGAGAATGGAGGCGTGAACGAGGAGGAAGTAACAGAAGAATAGAGTGTAGGGGAGGCGAAGTCAAAGTACCAGCCTCCCTAGTACACTCTGCTCCGGGCGCTCTGGGAAGGGTTTTTTTCTCTTCTTCTTCTTCTTCTTACTGTGCTTTCATCTGCCTCTCCCCTCTCCCTCCCCTGCCCTGACTCTCCCCCCCCCCCCCCCCCCCCCCCCCCACACACACACACACACACTCCCCTCTTCACACTACCACCTCAGCAGAATCTCTCAGCAGTGGCAGATGGAGGAAGCGGAAGCCATGTCAGTCACGTCCCAGCACCCAGCGCTCTGCTTGTAATTCCCTGATTCATTAACAGCCTTGATTTGTTAATTTAATTGTAGGTGCTAGGGCGTGTTTCTTTTTTTTTCACCCAGTGTTTTGTCTCTCTCTCTCTCTCTCTTTCTCTCTCTCTCTCTCTCTCTCTCTCTCTCTCTCTCTCTCTCTCTCTCTCTCTCTCTCTCTCTCTCTCTCTCTCTCTCTCTCTCTCTCTCTCTCTCTTTATCTTGGAGGGCTAATTTGCCCCAAAGCTTTTCAGGAAGGGAAATGAAATCCATCGCAGAGGAAGCCTTCAGATGGTTTATTAAGAATTGATTTGCAAAGGGGGCAGAAAGACGGACCCTGGGGAGATGGGCGTCGACGTGTCTCCCTGGTTCTCCCACGCCCCCCTCCCCCCCCCCCGCCCCTAAACCCCAACATCGCCTACTCCTCCTCCACCTCCAGGTCAGCTGAGCTAGGAAGAAAGAAGTGAAGGAATGAGAGGGAGGGAGTGAGAAATCAGAAGAGATGTGAAGAAGAGGTCATATCGTGTTTGGGGTTTTTTAAGATTTAATCCAGCGGAGGCTTCTAATCCAAAGCATATTAATAACAGGTAATTAAGGAGCGGGGGTAGTGGAGCGTCTTGTCCAAGGACGGCTACGGGTGGCGTGTGGACATTGGGGGGTTCGAACCCAGTACCTCGAACACCCTGAGCCACTAGACACTCTGGTTGGTTTTGAGGATGGAACAACACTCTAAATGTGTGTTGTTGTCATAAGTTAGCTTTGCTCATCCGCTGAACTATATCCAGCTGTGATCTCTACTTATTTACATCCATATGGCGGTCCCTAGCTCCTAGACAGTAGCGAGGATCTAAATCCCCCGACCCTTCGCACATGTACAGGAAACACAGCCGGACCCATCCAGAACATTAGCGACGCAAACAAAGGTTAGTACAATGAAGAAGACCGTCGACCGCTGCACTTGCCGTAGACAGAGCAACGACAAAGGAGAAATGCAAAGATAAACGTTCCCGCACAGTGGGACGCTCCCTACCGCGCCCTGTCACCAGACGGTTGAGGGGAGGACGCTTTAGCCCTTTTGATCGCGCGGGGGAGAAGGCAGGGCCGCTAAACACTGCGGAAAAAACGAAAGGCAGCGGCTGAATTTGTATGTCGCACTCACACACTTAAAAGGTAGCCATTACCGCGTTTCCCACTGAGCGTCTTTGGGGCTGGGGCCGGCCGTCACGTCGGGGCCCCCGTGCGCAAGGCAAGCGGGCGCGGCAGCTAGACAGCGGCGGTGTGTCTCGGGAGATGGCCGACTGATCACAGACTTCAAAGCTCTGGAATGTGGAGCAGTGAGAACACAGAGACGGACCCCCCTCCAGCGGAGGAGACGCCTCTGAGGAAGGTTCACATCTTATCTCTCCCAGCTTGACTCTACCCCCCCCCCCCCACCCCCCACCACCACCACCTCTACCTCCGCCGCCACCCCACCAGTTCCTCCCCGGTCCCCCCCCTCGTTTACCAGTACGATAACAAGGCCAGGGAGGCTGAGCGTATCTCTGGTCTGGTTTCTTTCTTCCACTCTTTATTTAATTGGCTATCCCTGTGTACCATTTCCTCTCGTCACACAGCCAATGCGGTTCCTCATTATCACGTTCTTAATTTATGCACACAATTATTCCTTTGGTATCGACAATCACACTTTCACCACTGACAGGTCTGTCTGGTGTTTTTACCCGTGCCTCTGTGCATTGCTTGTGTACGTTTGGCTGACATATCGGCTGTTGCTATATTTGGAGGGATGCGGCTGGATTTGAATTGAAACAGAGAATACTATAGCTTTCTTCCGGCGAATGCTAAGAATGAAAAGATGAAAAGGATGAAACTAAAGTACAGCATAAATATATGTGACAAAAAGTTGAAGGTACGGTATCGGCCAACAACAAACCAGTCAGTATCCATGATGAAAAGCCTTTCGCAGAACACAGGCTTGGTAAATAACTCATCTCCAGCCAGGCGACGGGTAACATCCATGAACTTGAATGCGCTGCCAGTCAACGAAGCTTTTTATAGCTTCACAGGTAGTATATATTCCTAGTGCACATTGCCACCCTATTATACGGTGTATGTGACAGTAATACATATTTGCATACACACACATGCAAGCACCACACCACACACCAAACACATCCCACCGAAGACGCACTTTCTCTCTCCCACGCACATGCAGACATTCAAGGCAAACTTTTCCTATTTACGGGATGAGTAAGCTTTGAGCGATTGGATATTTCTATACTATTTGCCTGGAGCGATTCGCCCGTCATATTAAGACACAGGAATAGACGGTGGGCAGAGCAAATGAAGGGAAATGAAGAAAAGAGAGACATCCAAGCTCCATAGGGCACTTCACAGGGCACTTTAAGGCAACGGTTACACTGAACGACCCCCTTCCCTTCAGCGGAAAACTCCTCCAGTCGCTCGCTGCTTCAGTGGTGATTGGCCTCTCCTCTCTCCCGCTCTGCTCTCCTTATGTAACCCAACATCTCAATGGCTCCACCAGGACCGCGAGCGTCTCCTGGCACCGCTGGAGTCCAGGAGAGCACTCACACCGGTGGGGAAGAGGTGAAGGACCGGGCCGTGGAAGGCCCGTGTCTGCCCGCCAGAGGGGCCCGCGCTGAGCTGCTGAGTGGGAGGCGACGGCGGTCGGATCAGACAAATAGAGATAAACGATACCGCATTGAAGGGGAGAGAGAGAGAGAGAGAGATATTGCATGATAATGCTGCACACAGTTAATTCAATTGTAAACCTGTTCAAATCGGTCTTTTCTAAAGCATAAACTCCTGATTGTTTGGTTGCGTTCTTCGCATAGATTTCACATCGTACAGATAATCTGCTACATGGGCTGAGGGATGGCACCGCACAGCGTCATTATTTAGAGACCATTCAGTTTGAAGACAATTGAGTTAAATGCCATGATGTCACATTGAATCTATCAGATCAAGCATATTTAATATTGTTAATCTTGTGTCTTTGGCAACACAACGCAGTCGGCCGTCCATGATCTTGTTTGTATGTGTGCTATATTTGCGCACGTCAGCATCGGAGTGATTTGTCCTGCAGATGTAGACTAATGAATGAGGCTCCGCTTGTGCGCTGATATTAGCCTTGCTAGCAGTTCCTTTGATGTGATTAGCTCCCTGCTCTCTTTTGACAAATTGGCGTGTCCTTTTCTCTCAGCCCCAATCACTTATCTGCACCAAGACAAAGAAATCCCCTCTGTTTTGCACACCATTGCCTTTTGATCTGAGTTGTGTGTTTGTGTTTGTGTGTGTGTGGGGATTTACCGGTACTCGTTGTGTGTGTGAGTGTGTGTGTGTGTGTGTGTGTGTGTGTGTGTGTGTGTGGGGGGGGGGGGGGGGGTACTGTGTGTGAACGCTGTGTACCGTTCTCGCAGCAAATAAGTGGCACGAATTAGCTTAGTTCTCGCCGTGTTTCCAGCTGGCTATGGCCGGGGTGCCGGTTTGCAGTTGGCAGGAGATCCTCCTTTAAGTGCGCCTTGGCCCACCTCGATGGAACTAAAAGGTACTCCAATGCATCGACAGCCGGCCGTGGGATTGGTCCAGGAGGTCATGGGCTACGATAGTTTGCCAACAGTAAAATGACATTGACCGAAATGCCAGCCTTATGACGTGTGGCCAACCCCACTAGTAAAAAATGTTCTTGAACAATAGTTGGCGAGGTGCTCTCTGCGCTCCTGTTGGTGGGGCGGTCTGTTTTAGGGCTCCGCAATGGGTGCCAAGCATACTTTGTGGAAGACTGGTATTTGGCTCTCCGGTGGTCTGCCTCGAGCGCTTTACAAGGTTAGTATGCTACGTTTTTAATCGTGATAAACTATTCCAGTAACCTCACCAAGAGCACTGCGTAAACCCCTGAGTCAGATCTTGAGTGCGCACCTTATATTCTCTTGCGTCTCTGTTGCTTCGTTGTTTTTAGAATAAGGGAAGAAAACGAGTTGAAAACCAGGATTTTTTTTTCTTGTACTAATACATTTCAGCTTTCATGTCCATTGGGCTGTCACGATTAGACAACATAATGAACTTGGTCTAGCAAATGAATCAACATATTATTGAGAAAATTAGTCAACTTGTCTTAAGTGTTGAAGCGATACATCAAACATTAAACTAAAAGTTATTATCCTTTTTTGTGCCATAATTCAGTTTATTCATTTGTCAATTTTTCAAGGCGGCATAGTTACAATAATAATCAGAATTATACAATTAAAACAATAATTAGTCCCTGCGTCAAGATTGAACCAGACTGGTACTAGACTTGAACTCGCCACTACATTTCTCTAAGGCGCTTTTTCTGCAATAGTTCGATATGTATAGAAACACACGCACACACACACACACACACACACACACACACACACACACACACACACACACACACACACACACACACACACACACACACACACACACACACACACACACACACACACACACTCAGGAGGCCTGCACTCACACACACAGACAAACACACTGATGCAAACACAAACACACACAATGACAAACACACATGCACAGATGCATGCACAAAAACAGGCCCACACACACACACACACACACACAGACACAGACATACCTGCTCCGTCCACCACCCCCCCCCCCCCTCCCCCCTGCTCTCCTCTCCCTCTCAAAGTGGAGACTCTTAACATTGATTTTCTCTTCTCTCCCCTGTTCTCTCACCGCAGCGTCTCCCAAGCCTCTCTCGCCCCTGACACAAACAATACTGCAGCGCGAGGGCACTCAAGGACAGATTAGTTTGTTTAGGGAAGCGCACCCTCAACCCCTTCTCCTATCACCCGCCACACTTTTGGTTACCTTCACCACTCCTAACCCTGGATACCGCAATGCCTTGATAGGGGGTGTTCAGGGCCACCACCCACACCATCGGTTCCTCCGCCGGGCCTGTAATCATGCTGAGAACGTAGACTAGAAATTGCTCTGGTACTTTTCACCCTAGTTTCTCTTTTTGTACTGCTGCTGCTGTAACTAGAGGTGTTCGTATGTGGGGAGTGTTTGTGTCTGTGTCTGTGTGTGTATATGATCGTGTGCAAGTTAATGCGTCAGTGCACACCTGTGTGTGAGTGTGTATATTTGTGTGAGCGTGTATAGGTTTGTGTGCGTAAGTGTATCCTCTTGTATATATGTGTGTGTGTGTACGCGTGCCTGAATTTGTTTATTTGTGTCTAGGTGTATGCACGTGTATGTGTACATTCATCGTGGGTGTGTGTGTGTGTGTGTGTGTGTGTGTGTGTGTGTGCGCGTGTGCTAGTGTGTTTTTTCTACGCTTGCATGTCTATCTATATAATTGTGTGTGTGTGTGTGTGTGCTTGCACAAGTGTGTGTGTGTCTATACATAAACATCTTTGCTGTGTACATGTATGTGTGCGTGTGCATGTGTGTGCGCGTGCCCCTGCGTATGTATGGTTCACAGCGCCCAGCCTGTCTGAGCCGCGGTAATTACCGCGGTTCACTGCCTCCGTAGAAGTCAATGAAGCCAAACTCATTTTCTCTGGCTACATGGAAGTCAACTATTGTGTGAATCCCCCTGCGACATCACAACCACTGCTGAACCCGCCTCTCGCCTCCTTGATCAGACGCACAGAGACCCTTTTCTTTCCCGCTTTTTTTATCCCCTTGTCTCCTTTGGTTTGGGTCCAAGCAAATGTGTTAATAATTGCGGCGGTTTAGGATTGTGTGTATGGGGGTTAGGGGGTCGGGGAGTGCGCATATTGAAGTCAATTCAAATTCTCCCTCCGTGCTTATAACACGTAGCACTTTGCTTTGATGAAGGATTGAATTCACTCAAAAGGTAAATACACACTTCTAAAGGAGGGCAATTTCCATATTCCTCCACGTTGTGTTCTAAAAGAGGTTACGTTGTATTCTTAAAGAGTCCATCCCATCCTAAGTCCCTCCCTCCCTCAGCCTCCACCTCCCTCCCTCAGCCTCCACCTCCCTCCCTCCCTCAGCCTCCACCTCCCTCCCTCCCTCAGCCTCCACCTCCCTCCCTCCCTCAGCCTCCACCTCCCTCCCTCAGCCTCCCCCTCCCTCCCTCAGCCTCCCCCTCCCTCCCTCAGCCTCCACCTCCCTCCCTCAGCCTCCACCTCCCTCCCTCAGCCTCCCCCTCCCTCCCTCAGCCTCCCCCTCCCTCCCTCAGCCTCCCCCTCCCTCCCTCAGCCTCCCCCTCCCTCCCTCAGCCTCCACCTCCCTCCCTCCCTCCCTCAGCCTCCCCCTCCCTCCCTCAGCCTCCACCTCCCTCCCTCCCTCCCTCAGCCTCCACCACGCTCCCTCAGCCTCCCCCTCCCTCCCTCAGCCTCCCCCTCCCTCCCTCAGCCTCCACCTCCCTCCCTCCCTCAGCCTCCCCCTCCCTCCCTCAGCCTCCACCACGCTCCCTCAGCCTCCCCCTCCCTCCCTCAGCCTCCACCTCCCTCCCTCCCTCCCTCAGCCTCCCCCTCCCTCCCTCAGCCTCCCCCTCCCTCCCTCAGCCTCCCCCTCCCTCCCTCAGCCTCCCCCTCCCTCCCTCAGCCTCCCCCTCCCTCCCTCAGCCTCCACCTCCCTCCCTCCCTCCCTCAGCCTCCCCCTCCCTCCCTCAGCCTCCCCCTCCCTCCCTCAGCCTCCACCTCCCTCCCTCCCTCAGCCTCCCCCTCCCTCCCTCAGCCTCCCCCTCCCTCCCTCAGCCTCCACCTCCCTCCCTCCCTCCCTCAGCCTCCCCCTCCCTCCCTCAGCCTCCCCCTCCCTCCCTCAGCCTCCACCTCCCTCCCTCAGCCTCCCCCTCCCTCCCTCAGCCTCCACCTGCCCCCCTCCCTCAGCCTCCCCCTCCCTCCCTCAGCCTCCCCCTCCCTCCCTCAGCCTCCACCTCCCTCCCTCCCTCCCTCAGCCTCCACCTCCCTCCCTCCCTCAGCCTACCCCTCCCTCCCTCAGCCTCCACCTGCCTCCCTCCCTCAGCCTCCCCCTCCCTCCCTCAGCCTCCACCTGCCCCCCTCCCTCAGCCTCCCTCCCTTCTCCTGTCCATCAGCCCTGCCTGAAGACACTGCTGTGCACTGTGCTGAGGCTGCCAGCCCCCACCCCACCCCGTCACGGTAACCTTCACGACCCTCTGGAGGACAGCACACTCTACATGGAGGAGCTTCACAAGGAAAGAGGGGTGGGGGTGTGTGTGTGTGTGTGTGGGGGTGTAAGTGTGGGTAGGGGGGTTGCAATGAAAAGGAGGTTAGGTGGGTGGATCGCGGCGCCTGATGGGTGGGAGGTTCGGGATCAGAGGCTGATGCTGGATCAGGTCGTAGGAGCAGGTGGAGGTCTGGGTGAGTTAATTGCTCCGTGGGACGACAAGAGAGGAGAATTTACATGTTACTATGGCAACAACGAATGCAAAGATGAAACAGTGAGTATGTGTGTGCGTCAATGTATGTGTGCGTGTGTTGTCCAAATCCACATTAAAGGCCGTGTTGCACGGGTTTATTTTCCAACGAATTTGCTTTATGTACCCATTAATCAAAACTTCCGGTTAACCTGCACGTAGGCCGTTAAAGGAAGACATTCTCCAAGCAACATCAATATAAAAATAAACAAGCTCAAGAAAAGGGAAAAATATGAATGAAATCAGGCACTGTAGCAAGCAGCGACGGCAGCCGGAAATGAGAAAACACAGAGGATAAGCACAGGGAGCACAACGCAGAGGTCACATACGTGAGCCTCTTCTTCTGTCGATTGTCTGGAGCCTCGTTGCTCCTGCTCAAGCAGGAAGTGCACAATTAATTGCAGTGAGAAAATGGGGAGAAGAGAATGGGGGGAGGTGGGGAGAGAGAAATATAGGGCGAGAGAGACACGCACACCCACACACACACATATAGACTTACACACATATAGACTTACACACACACACACACACACACACACACACACACACACACACACACACACACACACACACACACACTAGACATGCATGCATGCACGCACACACACACACCCGCAGACAAAGATATGAAAGAAAAAAAGGTTATCGTTCTGTTTGGCTTTCTGTTGCCATTTTGCTGCACCTGTATGCTGCCCTATTCACTGTCCATTTGTGCTCCATTTAATTGTGCTTTAGATGTATTTTGTAGAAACATTAAGGACATAAGGACATAACATCAACCACAATACCTGACAATAAATCCTCCCCTCTATACACAGTCTGTTCACACACTACAGAGACAGGCATTTTTTGAGTAAGCTAAATATTACATTTGGTACCTAAAGAAGAACCTGCAAAGGTGGAGAAGAGCGGCCGGACACGGGTTCCAGAGGAAGGAGGATTCATGCTCTTGTTTCCCGTGAGGATGTGTTTGTTTACAGTGGCCTTTACCAGTAAATGTCACAATGAGCACTCAGGCATCAAGGGCCACTCTCGGGGCCAGACCCAGGGGCCCGATGTCGGGATATCCATGTGCAGACACACAGAGCGTAAAAACACCAGCAGCGTATCTTATATAAGACGAGCTCGCTCTATGCCTCTCTACAACCGGACACCCCGGGAAGGGCTGCAGATAATAGCAGGCCTGGTTGGAAAATAACGGGGACTATTATCCAATACTTCAGCTGCCCACAATATATTTGAGTACAACAGATGTTTTATGTTTTTACTATAAATCTCACCTCCCCACCGTCTCCTCCCTCTGTATTTGAAGAATAGGCTAAATCAGTGTTAATGCGCGGCTCCATCCCATAATCCACGGGGGAGTTATGCAGCGTTTTATTTCCAGCAGAGGCAGAACGGCCCGAATAAGAAAGGAGGTAGTCAATGAAGTGGCACAATCTCACTGAACAATAACACTGTATATTTATACATGCAATACAGCCCTTTTTCATTACAACTCATTTCACTTTCAAGAGAAAAAAAGAACTAATTCATCATAATTGTAATCGTTTTATATTTGGTCATTTAAATCCTACCATTGCACATGGCTGGATCGGCAAATGGGCCGAGAGGGAAGGAGAGGTTTGATTTCCATGTATTTAACAGCCTTTGCTGGCCTTTTACTCATTTTCGCTGTTTCCCTTTTGTGCTTTAACACTGCGGTTCCCTGGGAGAGATGGCGGGAGGTAGCCTGCTGAACTAGGCCAGTGGAGACGCTGACATTTCGACTCAAAAGGCTAATGGAATGCCAAAATTTTGGTCCAATGCTAGCGTGTTCTTTGTTGTGGCGCTCAGATCAGGCCCCTGATTAGCCCGGGATCCTCCCTATCTCTCTCTCTCTCTCTGACTATCCGGAGCCCCTGGTGGACTGTCGATGCTGAACCCGCTGTCTCTTTAGTCATCCAACTGTTTTGTTCTCCGCTGAGGCCTGCATGACAGTGGCTGGAGTCCTGTGGCTCCTCTGGTCTACTGGGCCTCCCTGGCGGTTTGAGCCAAGGACTCCACTCTGAGTCCCCCACTGGGAGGGCGAGGGAGAGAGAGAGGTCCTGAGGCAGACCGAGAGCCAAGCATCAGGCAGTCCATCCTGTAGCAGAGGTTGTGGACTTCTGTGAAGTTCGGCCCCGAAAGTGGTAGTAAAGACACAGGCTATTCCAGAGGGTCATTTATTCCATTCAAAGGCTCATTTATTTTTCACTTTATCCCTTTGGCGATGTTGTGTAGTGTATGGAAAAAAAACAGCTCTAATGATGATAGTAATACCCCTTGGTTTAAGATGTTGGAGAGATCTTTCATCTCATGCCCCCCCCCCCCCCCCCTCCCTCCCTGACATGCTTTTTATTTTGACCTACTCTCTGACCCTCAGGGGCAAGTGCTGCCCACCGGAGCCAGAAGACTCATTTGACGTTGCTCTAAGGCTGTCTGAACTCCTGCAGTCGCTTCGTATACAGATGATGTCTGCGATACTTTGCCATTGCGAAACATTTTGACACTTCTTAACCACAGGCTAGATTCCATGATCAGTAATGCTCTTACATAAGCATATCACGCAGACTTTCACTCTGATCGGACTAATGGTACACCTACCTTTTATTTATTTATTTTCCTATTTGGATGCTGGATGAGATATTTTGCGGGTTTTTGTACAATGTAAAACTACATGGATTAACAGAGGAACCGATGAACTGAAGCCTATAGCTTTTGAAAAACGACTGTAGTTGGTAGACGACACACAGTCTGACATCCACAGACAAGAGACTCCCAAATTCTATTCCACTATTTTACACTAAGCCGCTCTGTCTTACAAGAACAAACTCCTCTCTTTCTGCCCTGTTGTCCGCCCTGAATGGATTGAGCCCCTTGGATAACCCTCAATTGTCCAGCAGACCTGAGGATTTGAACCAAGAAATATTTTGATCACATGAGTGTGACAGTCTGTTATCTTTACTAATCCGGAGGAATTTACTGCTCTGTGGTCAGACATGTTTTTGTCTTCTGGTAGTATATAAAAAATATGTTATTTTTCGCGACATGAGCAAGTATCCGTGACATTAAATAATTTAAGAAAGAAGAAGAAGAGCGAGTAGCTACCTTTCTTGAACTTAAGATCAACTCATCAGTTTAAAAGAAAACCCAAATCGATCCTAAAGGAGAACTTGTGAGAGAAATAAATGGGCCAGAGAGAGAGTTTGTGGAAGGTACAGATTGAGAGTTTGTTCTAGAAATGCATAAAATAAATGAAAACTTTGAACGGTACACTGGGGTTTTCTCCGGCATTGGTTTCTAATAGAAATTTGCACGAAAACAGAAGAAAAAATAAATATTTAACGAGTCGAGCGAGGGTGATTAAAGAGGTTTGTTTTCACTCTTATCTGCATAATTAGCGGCGGTAACATATCATTTATAAATCAGGCCTGACATTTAGGATGGCTGGTGGACGCTGACACAGTATTCTATTGGGCCAAGCGTGATTAAAGGATCTCGCTCCTGATTGGTCCAGAGACCTGCATGTACTCTGCAGGCCTTTTTCCCCAATCGCAGACATCACATCTAGTTGTGTAGTGGCAGATGTATCGTGAGTCAGAGATGCACTCGAGAAGATACGGTCACTAGTGCACTGTGTACAGCCAACGTCCTCATGTGAGCCTTCCCTTAATGTCCTATGAGAGCACGATTGAAAGTTCAGCACTGAACCTACCTTTTCCCTTTTGTTGTTGGTCATTACGTGTGGATTTTCATTGATGAGGGAGAGAAACAATAATTATTTCTCCAAATGGCTTGTAATTCCTGACTGCTGAACTCAGGGCTTCGGCTGATAATTGTCTCACTCATCTTTATTTTTGTTTGCGGGGTGTTGTCCCTCCCCCGCCCCCAATGGCCCTACACACACACACACACACACACACACACACACACACACACACACACACACACACACACACACACACACACACACACACACACATACTCTTTTTAAATTGATGGAGATCAGTGGTGAGTTGGACAATGCTTAGCACTGTTATTCATGCGCTTTACTTCTGTGTGAGAGAAATGCAGGACGTTATACTGTAGATAGGCACTAAGGCAATCCAATTCTGTAAAACAAGAATGTTCTGATTAATGCAAGATGACATGTCATCTGTTAAACATTCATTACACCTATAGTGGTGTCATTCCTTTAAAATTATTTTAAATACAACTTACACTTATTGCTTTGGTTGAAGTTGAGTGACAATAGTCAGTGATATCTTTTTCAGCTTTTCGATGTGGGATTTATAGACATTTCTTAGACAGCTAGACATTTCTGCCAGGGCATTTTTATCTGTTGGGAGAGCATGTTCATTTGAAAAAGACTTAGTGACTGGGACTATGAAAACCAGGTCAGTGAAACAAAGATAAACTATACAAGGTGATGCACACTTGGTATGCACAGTAATGCCCAATAGATCATAAATTATGGTATTTTCTCTGGCCATTTTGTGTGATTTTATTGGCAGGGTGAGTTGCGTAGGTGGGTTTGCTGTTTTGCTTGTCAGGTAGTAGGGATTGACAACATAAATAATGATAGTATCTCTAAGGTGTGCATGAATTGTTGTCTATACCACTCTACTGTGTACCATATAACAGTTCTTACTTAATTGTAATATGTCCTGTTAATTATTAAGAATTCAGTGTGGAATTTAAAAAAAGATGTTATCTAAAGCCCACTGTAATTTCTGTGACTTCGTTATTCAAAAAAAGGTCCTGTATGTTTTGTCCTGTGTGTTTCTTCAAATAAAGGTATGAACAAGTCAATAAATTAAAATACTGGCACGCCAATCACCAGATCTAAGTGCAGCAGCTTGTTGAGTGTTCAGGTTGGTAATCCCCTCAAGAAAGGATTGGCTAGGTGAAGTGTGTGTGTCTGTGTGTGTGTGTGTGTGTGTGTGTGTGTGTTTGTCTGTATGTTTGTGTGTGTATACATTATAATATGTATCAATTACCCACAGGGTAATCCCGTTAGCCTACCTCTGTTAGCCAAACTCTGAGGCTTTCTTCTAATGGTTTGATAGATGATGGAATCTCTCTTGGCACAGAACAACATTTAAGAAAACTCGCACTTTTATTCAACAATTTTTTAGCTGTGCTAACATTATTGCAAGAGAGTTTTCTAATCATCGATTAGCATTTTAACATGATTCGCTAAACAATGTACCATCAGAATACAGGAGTGATGGTGGCTGGAAATGTGCGTCTGTACACCTATTGGATATTCCATGAAATAATCTGCTGTTACGCCATTAATCGCATTGTATTGGTGAGTTAACTCATGATAAATCACATCTTTTCAATAATATTTTAAATCGACTCCAATTTAAATTAAATGAGATTATCAAATGGAATGACACATTATCATTCATACCAAATTTACTTAATAAACAGAAACTAGACCAAGTGATCTTGAGGGAGTTTTATTAACTCAGTGTGGGCTGAATATAAAATACCACATATTTGGGAATACTAAACAGGCAGTTACTTAGAACAATTGTAAACCAACAGTTGCTACAAGTGTAGTTAAATTCAAATAAGTAGCACCACAGATTTGGGAATTGTGAACAGGCTGTCACTTACTGCAATTTTAATCAGGCATTCACTTACTGCAAGTGTTATTTAATGTAAAGTAAGTGGAACTAAAAACATCAATACATTTTGATATGAATGTTGACATTCTGTGGGTGAAACTTTAAAAATCCTTCAAAATAGGATTCCGTTAATGCGTTATTATCGCAGTCATTTTAACAGCCCTTTTATATATATATATATATATATATATATATATATATATATATAAAAGTTCACCAACCAAATTATCTCTGAAGGCTAGAGATGATAATTCAAGTGCATCATCCTCAAAACCATTAACCTCTGAACCCTAGTCTGTAGCGTTTCTGTAACGCACCGGGATCCTCAGCGAGAACAACTGACATGGTCAAGGGCGTGTTGTCATCTTTTAAGTTTCTTAGACGTGGCACATGAACGTAAGGGGAAAAGGGACCTACGTCTTCCAGACCGGTGCCTCTATGTTGGCGAAAGAACATCAACTAGTTTTCACATTTTATAAAGTGCAATAGAGTTCAGTCTTAAAGCCTGTCGAAGACATTCTGAGGCCAGGGCCAATTTATTATTTTTTGTAAAAAAGGAAAGAAATACAATTTAAATGGTTTTTTTCTGTACTTAACCATTCAAATTGAAGTCACAGTACAGTGGGGTTTGTATGCCTCATCATGCAATTCTATGATTTAAGTTTGAGCGAGACTTATTGGAACAGAGCAAGCCTCAGTATTAGCCATGCGATTAGTATGCACCTCATGCTCCCTGGCTGTCTACATCAAACTGAATAATTATCAAATTTGGATTTAAACAGGAGTTCACGATTGATTGCATTGGAAATGCGGATAACTAACCTTTATATTAAATCAGATGGTTATATTTTTGCCATGACCAGGTTCTAAGCCTGTTTTGTTAACGTTATGGATTATGTGTTCCTGTTTCTCAGTAAATCCTTCTGTTGCATATTTACGACTACGGCAGCATCCCCCCATTCACCAGGGTGTGTGTGTGCGTGTGTGTTTCTTTTAATACATTGTCGTACAGGTTCAGTGCAGTGACAGGAGGGATGTATACTTTTCAAACACACAAGGAAAGCCCGACAATGTAGGTTCAAGGTGTTTCCTAAGACATAGAGCAGAAGTTTAATCTCGTGTAAAACAGACTTGAGGTGTTATATTTTGTCATTCTCACCATGGATACTATCGAAAAAGCCTGCTGGGGTGTCTGTTATGCACTCCTTCTATGATAACACACTGAATGACAAATATCCATCCATCCAATGCTGGGTCCCGCCTTCACATCGTTATACTTGGGAGATGCAGAGTTGTTTATACCCGACAACGTAATGATATAGCTTAACTGCCTTCCTGAGGCATACGCTTCCCAGTGCAAGCATACATCAACTGAAACGTTTGAAATATATCAGAAAGAAATGTTTTCAGAATCTAAAATGTGTTGAGTTGCTCACATCCTGCAACAAAATATTTGATCAGCTTGAGAAGATCTCTGTGTTATTAAACAGAACTGTATTTAGCTGGAAATGACATGAAGTGACAGTTTACATTAATGGCATCAATCAATAACCATAGACCAGCTTACTCCATGGTTTACACAACCACATATCATCATGCTGTGAGCACAAGGCTTTCCAATACTATACTTTCTTCTGTCGGCAATCACGAGATCTTGCTCTAAGAATAAACAACAAACTTAATTGCAGCACACTGAACGAGGTGACAACTTCATCTCTTGTTCGCCTGATCTGCCAACGTGTCTGAAATAGTTTTGGTGCCTATAGGAGGAAGGGACACCATCCACGAATGTGTTGGTGTGTTGCATTAGGGGGAGTCTAATTGCTTGAATAAAAAGGATCCACTTAGATTGACTTTTATTTTTAGATGTTTTCATCAATTCCACATTAGCATTCACAGCCCAGGGAAGATTCGAACATACAGGTTCACGGCAAAGTCATCCTTCCTACCCATTGGTTGTTGTGATGAACATGTGCTTCCTCATTAACTACGAGGTCTCCAACATTTTCCATCATGTCGGTACCAGTGCAGGGCCTTAATGCCTAAACCAGGTAATACATTAATACCTATAGCAAAGCCCTAGTGGCTCCATTCGAGCCACACGGAGCTCCACGCTAACCAGCGCCCTAATGAAAGGGCTCTTCTGTGCCTTTGCTTGAAAGCGAACAGGAGACAGGGGAAAACAGATGATGTATATTCTGCTCCATGTTGACTGAGGCATTTCGGATAACCTGATAATCTCTTTAGTCGCAAGGAGGAGATCAAAAGGATGAAAAATGCCTTAGGGGTGGGGGGGGGGGGGGGGGGTTGTGCTTTGCTATCTATCTATCCATCTATATATCTCCCTTCCCTCTCTCCGTCGGTGGGTCTATCTCTGCATATTCCACCCGTCCCGCCTGGCCCTATCTGCCCATCCATCACCTCGGCGTGTCCAACTGTATTCAGGTTGCTCCACTGCTCCTTTGTCTTTGCATTTCCTACTCGTTCTCTTCCTCTCTTGTCTTCAATCGGCTATCTGCTTTATCCAGTGGCCCTCCGGGCCTTGTTGTCTATCAGCATAGATTTCACACTTCGTATTATTACTGGGGTCTCCATAACACCCTCCTCTTCACACCGCAATCCCAAATCTCTCCATGTCTCTCTTTCCCTCTCTCCCTTTTATCTCTCTCTCTTTCCCTTTCCTCCTCTCCCCCCTTTTCTCTTCAGTTTCCCCTCTCTCTCTCTCTTTCCCTCTCTCCCGCCCGCTCTCTCTCACACTACCTTCTCTCTCCAGTTCTTTTTGGCATGCTCTCTCCCTTTGATCTCGGCGTCTATCTTCCCAGGACAGCTCTCTCTGGTCTGATGGGACATCCCATGCATCAGATACTGCGGGGGGGGTGGAAATATAGAGGTGCTTGCATATATATATTGCAACGTCTTAGCCATAAGGCATCTCTCTTTCTATCCATCTACCTTTCTTACTCTTTCCCCCTCTCTCTTTCTGGCTCTCTTGTAACTCTCTCTTGATCTTAAGTGATCCCTCTCACTCTCTGTCTCCTGAAGTACAACAACCCACCAGTGGGCGGCTATGGGGGGCACACCCTCAGTGTCATGTTTGACAAAGTGGCAGAAAGGAGCCGAATAAGATGGTGACAAATTGTCACCATCTGAACCGAAGGCATCTGAAGAGACGGTTGTGAATCATCACATCTTCGGCTTGAGACTAGAAAAAAAACAACCTTATGGGTGCGTAGAGAGCGAGCTGGGTGACAGGATCGAGGGACGGATGGAAAGATACGGTGTGGTGGGACGTAGGCGCGGAGAAGGACTTGTGAGCTATACATGTGGAGGATTCACCGACAATGTTTGATGTCTCTCAGTCTCTCTATCTCTTTATCTCTCTGTCTGTCTGTCTCTCTGGGTGTCTCTCAACATTCTCGCCCAGCTTCGCCCCCAAAGTATTTGTGACCTGGCATAAACCCCAGCCATCCCTCCTATCACACTCCTCCCCCACTCCTCCCCCACTCCTCCCCCTTCTCCTCTCCCTCTCCTCCCCCTTCTCCTCCCCCTTCTCCTCTCCCTTCTCCTCTCCCTCTCCTCCCCTTGTCCTCCCTATCTCCTCTACCTCTCCTCCCCTTCTCCCCTCCCTCCCCTCCCCCTCTCCTCCCCTTGTCCTCCCTATCTCCTCTACCTCTCCTCCCTCTCCTCCCCTTCTCCTCCCTTTCTCCTCTCGCTCTCCTCCCCATCTCTCCTCCCCTTCTTCTCCCCTCTCCTCCCCCTCTCGTTTCCCTCTCCTCTTCCTCACCGCACCGTGTTTTTGACACATAAAATAAGATGAAGGGGAGGAAGGAGAAAAAAGGCAAAGGCAGGGAGAGGGGTGAGGTGGGGAGACCATCATAGAAAGAGGGAGGTGGGGGGGGGGGGGGGGGGGGGGGGGGGGGGGGGGGGGGGGGGGGGGGGGGGGGGGGGGGAGACGGGGATGGGGGGGGGTCTGAAGGGAAAAGTGAGTGGTCTTTAATACTAAGGGAATTGATCAGGGCCGGGGTGTCTGCAGGGTTTGCCTGTCTGCCAGTGATTGCGTTGCGCTCATTATCCATCGCTGCTCCAGGTAATTAGTTGCTTGTTTTGATCGGAAAGCTTTTAATTAGTTGCTCATTAGCATTGTTTAATTAAACTCACCCCATGCCTTTAACAAACTCAGCGGCAGCCACTCTCTGCAGTCCCTCTTCCCTGCTTCCGTGCCGCGCCACTCCGCGGCGGCGGCGGCGGCGGGGTTATGCCGGGATAGCGGGCGGGACGCGAGCGCTCCTTAGGATTGGGGAAAGTGTCGCTCTCGGAGTTTGTTACTCTTTTTTTATCGTGCTAAAATAGCAGCACCCCCACCCCCCCGCCCCAGAACACCACCTCCACTTCATCCTCCCCCCCCCCCCCCCCCCCCCCCGCAGGTTTTAAGAACCCACCGGAAACTTCAGAAAAAGCTGTTCACAGTCTCATCCGTTTACCATGGGATTTTCTGAAGACCAGGATATAGGTGGTGGGGGTGGGGGTGGGGGTGGGGGGGGGGGTTCTCAGGACTCATACAGAAGGATGGAACGAAGTTTGAGGTGTATCGGGGGGGGGGGGGGGTAAAATGGATTCAGAGGAATGGAGGGGGAGGTGGAGGGGGGCCGGGGGGGACACTATGTGAGGGGCTTTTGAATTGCCGAGCTTCACAGTTGAGTAGCTGAACAAGATGCCGGCAGAACAGTGAAGAATGCCAAATGGACCAAGACTGATGCCTTGCTTTTTTTGTCTATCCGTCTTTCTCTCTCTCTCTTTCTTTCTTTTAGGTTTTTCTTGGGGCTGTCTGTCTGTGTCTGCTTCCTATCCCTCACTCTATTCTGGTCCCTCGCATCCCCTCATGTCTTACTGCAGCTCTCATGCTGCCGTTCGCATGAATCTCTCTTACACATTCAACTCTGTCTGCAGCTTCTTCAGGGCCTTTCTTTCTCTCCCTGTTTATGTATCCGTCCCAACTTTCCTTCTCCGTCCCTCTCTTCTTTATTATCTTTCTTTCTCTCTCTCGCTCGCTCGCTCTCTCTCTCTCTCTCTCTCTCTCTCTCTCTCTCTCTCTCTCTCTCTCTCTCTCTCTCTCTCTCTCTGTCTATCTCTCCCTCTCTGCCCATCTCTCTGCCTCCCTTGCCCACTGAGTAATGGCTGACAAAGTATTCCTCCAGTTGAGTTGTGAAGCGAGCCACAGTTTATTGTCTTGGCGTGTGTGTGTGTGTGTGTCTCCCTCTCTCTCTCTCTCTCTCTCTCTCTCTCTCTCTCTCTCTCTCTCTCTCTCTCTCTCTCTCTCTCTCTCTCTCTCTCTCTCTTTCTCTCTCTCTCCCACTCTCTCTCTCTGTTGTCTGGTGTTTGAGTGAGG
>NC_044048.1:17682231-17709731 GCF_902167405.1 Gadus morhua | reverse complement strand
TTACGTTAGCAAACTGCACTTTTTTCTGCCGGTGAAATCCCCGCTACCTTCTCCCTTTATTCTCTCTCATGTTGAAACGGCTTTCCAAAAAGGGAGTTTTTCAGCACTATACTACTTTTCTCCAAGTGTCTCCTTTTTTGGACCTTGAGCCCAGACACCAACGCTGATATCATAGATCTGTTGTGGGCCCCTGTGATGTGTTGTGCTGTGTTGAGAGATTATCCCCCCTCCCCAAAGTACCCCTCACAGATTCTTCCAGTGACGGTTCGGTCAGGCTAATATGGTTGAGTAAAGAGACGAAGAAAAACATTTAAGGGTCAGCCGGTTGAATCACGGCTCAGCGGAGCTGTAGCCCAAACTGAGTGTTGATAAAACGCGCTTTCTGAACTATTGCGTGTGACTCACCGCCTCGTTTCTCTTCTCAACTGTGACCGGACGCGGGGCTCAAGGCCGCCTGCCTCAGCCTGGGATCAACGCAATCTGTTTGTTCCCAGCACACGCTGATGGCGGTTGGCATCGGAAATGCAAACCATTCCTTGTTTTGACAAGTAATTAATAAAAGGGCCCACGCAGACACCGGATTTGGCTGTGCATATTTAATGGCGACAAAGTGGGCACTCAAACGATGAGGGTGGTAAAAAGTACAACTTGGTGTATAATTCATAAACTTTGATTGTAATTGCTAGTCATCGGCTTTCTCTCTCTCGCGCGCGTGCATGCGCGCGCTCTCTCTCGCCGTGTCTCCCTCTCGTTTGCACTAATTGCCCCTTCATGTCGGAACAGAGCCTTTGCTGAAGAGGCACTTCACATATTGTTACACAATGTATGGATGTAATGTACCTATGCAAATTGGATTTCCTATTGTGTGCTGCACGCTGCCTAGGCGGTGTTACCTACACACAGGGAGGATCTGTCTGTAGATCAGTGCAACATTGAGCTTCATTTATATTCAATTACGGAGATCTGTTGGTGGTGATGGTGCTGGTGGTGGAGGAGGATGAGATGAGTGACCTTTTACTGGTCTTGTCCAGCCTTGATTCCCCTGAGACCGGGTCTCGGCTGTGTAACAGCAATGCTGAACGTCCGCGTTGCACTAGATGCTTCTATTTCTTATTCTCTGCTACTTCATGCGTGCTTGTACCTGGACTGACTTTCAGTTAATTTAGACACATGTCCTTCCATTAGTAGGTATAGTGCGTGAGCCTCTTGGAAGCCTACGGGTTTCTAGGCATCCTTCAGTGAGATTTTGTCACTGAATATGCCCGGCTCTCTCATACTTATGCCATAAAATGGCCAGCTGCATTAGTTTCTGCAGAGCACTATCCTGCATGCAACCAAAACAACAAGATGGATGGTATGATTAAATAACCTCAATGTAATGTATATCCTTGACATACATTACATGGAGTTTATTATTATCTATATATAATTATGAAATTGTTGTTACATGGAATTGATTGCCTTGTTACCCGGCATCTGTTTTACTTGGACATTTACTAATTCTCTCTCTCTTCCTCTTTCTCTCCCTCTCTTTATCTCCCTCTCTCGCCCCCCTATCCCACTTAGTCCCTTTTCCTTCCCTACGGTTGGAAGAAGTAAATAACTATTGATTTGGGCCGGCTGAAGCATTCTAGCTAGGCCACTGGGCACAAACTGCTCTGATATTGAGAGTGGTCACACTGCGGCAGCCACACCGGTCACCGTCCACTGCATGTTGATGGTAGGAGTATGTGTCCATGGAGTTAAACCTCTGGGACGCTACGTGATCTCTTCTAGATTCAGACCACAGCCTTGTTGTGCTGCTCTCTAAGGCAGTAGTTCATTTTGTTTCGGGTTCATGTGTTCAAAGCCCTTATGTGTGTTGACTGGAGTAAACTTGTAACCCTCAAGGTAGAGGGATAGATTGAGATGGATGGATACATGTATAGATGGGTGGATGGGTAGATAAATAGATAGATAGAGAGGCAGATATACAAATGCATACAAGAGTAGAGAGAAACATAGATGGATAAATACATTGTTCGCTCGATCAGACAATCCAATTCCACATTGTCTTCTGTCATGTCATGGCTATTTGCCTTTCAATAATTTCATTATTTTTGCTCTCACACTCATACTTTATGTGAATGTCTGTAAGTGTCATGGTATTTCTTGTTGATGCACATCATGTGCTGCTAAGATGACGCCACTCCACATGTGTTCCTGTTTATCCTGCCCGCATGAGGCCAGGCCTTAATCCAATCCGTGGCCGCGTCGGTTAGCCGCACGCGGCTAATGGCTGCAACGGGTCCTGCTATCGACTCGCGCTACCACGCCGCTTCACCACGGCTGGTGAGCAGAGCCCAGGAAGGCTTCACTGTGGTCGGGATGGTTTATTGTCCCTCTCCCTGCAGAGTGGTGTGGCCACTCTGTGGCGTGTTGGCAGTGTTTTGGCGTGTGTGCCCGCAGGAGGTGAAGAAGTGGTGACAGAGAGCCAGATGTGGCCTGTTACACTGGGGAAATTTAGGTGGCCACAAAGATGCCAGCTTCATTAGGTTTCTCATTTAATTTTTAATCAGGCTGTCCGGCAGTGTAGAGGTGAGCTAAAATAACAGTGTGTTATTTATAGAGACCTCAACTGTCTTCTCCGATCTGGCTGCCTTGGTTACAGAGTGAGGTAAAGACGCTGTGAAGATGGAAATGAAGAAAGCACTTTTACCCCCAATTTACTGAGCGTTAATGAATATAATTGATCCTCATATATGAAGGGTAAATCAATGAATTGATTCGTTTTTATCTTTTTCTGCATACTCTTAATATGACGTCAATCCTAGAGATATTTTATTGCCTCATGGGTAGCAGCAAATCACTACACTGTATGTTGTTTGCTAAAATGTTGCTTCACAAAGACTATCTTTTCAATTCAATTCAATTCAATTCAATTTTATTTGTATAGCCCTTAATCACCATTACAGTCTCAAAGGGCTTAACAGGCCAAATATTTGTGACACCCCCCTTTACCCATGCCCCCACACGGGCAAGAAAAAACTCCCTTGAATCAGCAAGGAAGAAATCTTGAGAAGAAACGCAGTGTAGGGGATCCCTTCTTCCAGGGATGGTCAGGAGTGCAATGGGCGCCACAATTGACACACAGGTAAATACATGCACAACATATAAAAAACAATGGTGATGGGGTTCCGGCCAGTTATCCATGAGGAGAGTCCAGGCATCCAGTCCAGCACCCGCAACACGCTAGAACTGACAGAATAGTGAATTAGAACGGAAAAGTACATAGTGGGAATGTATAATGTAGTAACAAAAGCACAAGCAAACAGAGTAGTCGTCACTACACATCTGTTGTTTTCACACTCCAAATGCAAGATTGTAGAGATGCGTTTTGAGCTTTTCTTTGAATAGCTCCACAGAGTCAGCTTCCCTGATCGCTGATGGCAGCCTATTCCATAGAAAGGGGGCTCGATAGGCAAACGCTCTCTGTCCAGCCGATTTCTTTTTAACCTTTGGCAATGAAAGAAGGCCGGCTCCCGAAGACCGGAGAGACCGAGAAGGACTATAAGGAATGATCAGGTCCTTCAGGTACGATGGAGATAGTCCATGCAAGGCTTTATAGGTTAGCAATAGCACCTTAAAGTCTGATCTGAAAGTTATTGGTAGCCAGTGTAGAGAGGCGAGAATAGGTGTAATATGATCAAACTTTCTCGTTCTGGTCAGCAATCTAGCTGCCGCATTGTGTACCAGCTGTAGACTCTTTGTGGTAGAATTCGGTAATCCCGAGAACAGTGCATTGCAATAGTCCAGTCTTGACGAGACAAACGCATGAATCAGTGTCCCTGCATCCACTGCAGATAACATTGGTCTGATTCTTGCAATGTTTCTCAAATGGAAAAAGGCAATTCTAGTTATACTTCTTATATGCTGATCAAAGCATAATTGAGGGTCAAACAAGACACCAAGATTTCTGACGGATGCACTCTGTGGGATGGCGAAGCCATCCAACCACAGAGAGACATCCTCAAACTTTTCCCGGTCCCGCTTCGAGCCGATAATCATCAGCTCTGTCTTCCCAGTATTAAGCTGTAGGAAGTTTTGTGACATCCAGCCCTTCACAGCAGCCAGACAGGACTCAACCCTTTGAATCTGGGCCGAGTCCCCGGAATCTACAGGAATGTAGAGCTGGGTGTCATCCGCATAGCAATGGAAACTAATTCCGAAGCTGCGGATAACGTCACCCAGGGGAAGCATATAAATTGCAAAAAGCAATGGACCAAGAACCGACCCTTGTGGTACGCCAAAGCACAATTTACAATGCTTTGATTCTGCACCCTCATGAAGCACAAATTGGGTTCTATCTGTGAGGTACGATTCAAGCCAACCAAGAGCCGTACCCCCGAAACCAACATAGTGTTCAAGGCGGTGAAGAAGAGTGCTATGGTCGATCGTATCAAACGCAGCGCTCAGATCCAACATCACAAGCATTGTGCTTGTATTTTTATCCAAAGCAAGAAGGATGTCATTTACAACTCTTGTAATAGCAGTTTCAGTTGAGTGGAAAATCCTGAACCCCGACTGGAAAGGTTCGAAGAGATTATTCCTCGTCAAATAGTCAACAATTTGCTTTGCTACAATCCTTTCCTGTACCTTGGACAGGAAGGGCAGATTCGATATAGGCCGATAGTTCCTGACTAATTCAGGGTCTAGGCCAGGCTTTTTGAGTAGCGGTTTTAACACCGCAGCCTTGAAATTGGAAGGAACAATTCCTGTTGAAAACGAAAGATTCATAAGCAAGAGGATAACAGGCCCCACCGTTGGAAAGAGTTCCTTAAGAACCCTAGAAGGGAGCGGATCCAACATACAAGTTGTTGGCTTTGAGGCCTTTATCACCCTTTCAAGTTCCATCAAGGAAATTAGCTTAAACTCCAAAAGAGTTGCGTCAGAGTTCACCATCCTACTTGGCAGAACCCCATCCTGCCCCACGGGATGTGTAGGATTAGCCGCCCGGTAAGCATCAATTTCCTCTCTAATTGATTGAATCTTATTCTCAAAGAAATCCATGAATTCACCTGCCAAGATCGAGGAGCCTACGGTCTGATTCTGTTTCTGAGTGAGACTCCTCACCGTGTCAAAAAGAAACTTAGGATTATTTCTATTCAAATTAATTATACTAGAAAAGTAGGCGTTCCTGGCGATAGTCAGCGCACCCTTATAGGTGATCAGACTATTATGCCATGCAAGATGAAAGACCTCAAGTTTAGTCGAGCGCCATTTGCGTTCAAGGATCCTGCAATTTCGCTTCAAAATGCGCGTTTCTGCATTAAACCAAGGAGCTGGTTTTTTCAATGTTCGTTTTTTAGTTACGTACGGAGCAACTGAATCAATGGCAACAGACAAGGCAATGTTGAGGTCATCAATAAGGCACTCCACAGAACCACTATAGTTACAGAGAGGTGCAAGTGAACCAGATAACTTATCTTCCATAGCTGTAATGGTTGCAGGTGTGATGCGGCGACAGCTGAAAGTAGCTTGCTGATCGTCGCAGGGGCAGGATACCACCACCTGGAAAGTGAGCAAAAAGTGGTCTGATAAAGCTGAGGTGTAGGAAGAGACCACTAGCTGTGAAATGTCAACACCGCGGGTCAGAACGAGATCCAGCGTGTTTCCACCGATGTGGGTTGGGTGCTGGACGAGCTGTTTGAAGCCAAGCGTATCTGTAATGGACAGAAAAGCCCTTGCAAGGGCATCAGATGGGTTATTCACATGAATGTTGAAATCCCCAATAAGCAAAATATTGTCTGAGTATGTAGCCAAATCAGCTGCAAAGTCAGAAAACTCATCCAGAAAAACTTTCCATCACAAAACACTTTGACCCACCCGTCAAGGGCTGTGTCATTTATTCCCACATATTCATATTAATTTCATATATATTCCTATTCATTTCTCTGTGGGCAGGGTTTCAGGGTTGAAGAGCTGGTTGGAAATGAAGGGGAAAAACAACCTACTCCAAACATTCTTATGGAGAAAATAAGCATTTTTCTGGAGCAAATATATTTTCCCCATTATTATACCTGTGCACCTAATGCTCTGAGAATCGGTTTGACCAAAACAGATCCTGAAGCTCGTGAGAGTCAAGCCGCTGACGTCAGACGCCAGAAGGGGGCGGGGTCACAACGTATAGAGACACTGGCGCCATGCCACCGGCACCAACCCTGCTTACAGTGTTAACCTAGAGCTGCTCACTCTGTCTGTGGCTAAGAGTGATATTATGCTCTGAAAGGCATTGCAGGCTCTCTGTAAGCGCGTTGCAGTGATGCTGCCATGTCTGCTGACTTGTGTGTCTGTGGTGATGCTGGTGTGTGAGAAGACGCGGGCTGGCAGGTGTTATCAGCAGCAGCAGAAGGGTGATGGTGCTGAAAGTAATGGGGGGGAAGAGGGAGGCAGCGGGGAGGGGGGAGGGGGAGGGGGGGGGGCTGGTCAGGGACACAGCGACAAGGCAGATGAAGCGTGCATATTTGTTTTCAGAATTTACGATGTAAGCCGCTCATATTTTTTACTTTATCTTTTTTTCTCCCCTGATGCATGCTTGTGGGTGCGTAAGCATCTGTGCGTGTCACGCACATTTTTTAACAGTAATGCACGCCGAGGATGGACGAGGGCGGCGTCGCCGGGGGCCGTGTGTGCCTCATGTCGGAGATGCCCAGAGCGAGGAGGGGAGGGGAGGGGAGGGGAGGGGAGGGGAGGGCGGTGGGGAACTTAGTGATGCCCAGACTGCCAGCCACCTTCCAGCTGACAAACACCAGCGGCTTGGTAGGCTCGGGCCATGGCTCCCCGCCTCAGATCAACAATATTAATGCACTGCAAATATTAGTGTGTTCCTTCGTTACCACGGGCACCCACCACGACCCTGCTGAGATGAAGACATCAGGGGCCTTGGTCTGTGTGTTCCTGTGTGTGAGCGCGTCTATGTGTGTGTGTGTGTGTGTGTGTGTGTGTGTGTGTGTGTGTGTGTGTGTGTGTGTGTGTGTGTGTGTGTGTGTTTGTGTGTGTGTGTGTGTGTGTGTGTGCCCCCCTGCCTATGTGTGTCTGGGATAGATGCAGTTATTATTCCCATGGATATATTTTGCTGAAAAATAATAGTCCATTATGGATTTGTATTTTTTCAATTCTCACAGACGTCCATGGACATATTTTCTGTTACTGGTTCATTCACAATGCTGCATTGGCTTGCAGAGCATTCGATTTCTTACATAGATATAACATTTGTTTTTAGCTGGGATATGTTGGCAAAAAACTTCATCCCTAGCCCTCTTTCTCCTCGCTGTCCAACTCCTCGATGGACCGTCTCGTGTGTGTTGCTCATAGACCACGTCTCTTGCTATGTCCTTTGCAAGGTAAGCCCGATGCGGTCTTGGCAACAGGGCCATTGCGACCGGCCCTATATGAGATACCTGTTCATAGGAACAAAACGCGCAGACTTTTTATAGCATGCCTGTAGTGGAGCCCCTGGGAGGGCGGTCACCTTGCGTTTTGAGTAAACATGCTTCCCGCCCCACTGTAATTACAGCTTGACAGTATGGGAGAAACGTTTTTCTTTGCTTTCTTCAACTGGGATTCATGGGAATCATTGTGCACCCTGGGGGTTTGATAAAGGAAGTGACATGACCACTTCCTCTTGGGGCACTAAGGGACATGTGGTGAGGATTGTGTTTCCTTTTCTCCCGGTTCTCCTCTTACTGGTCATTTTCCCCATGCTTTGTTACACTGGGAGAAGTCCTGGAAGAATGTGATGTTGTATGCTGGCCCTGAGAGTAGGTTTTAGCCTGAGACTGCGTTTTTCTTTTTTTGTTCTACGTCTTTGGATGTTATCACTCTAGAGAGGGGACATGGAAACATTGAGTGGAGAGAGAGAGAGAGAGAGAGAGAGAGAGAGAGAGAGAGAGAGAGAGAGAGAGAGAGAGAGAGAGAGAAAACGGTTTGGGCTGCTATCTCAAAGTATTGGTGTTCATACTTTTGCCTCCTGAACAGAACAAGGGGACAGGTAAATTCAATTATGGGAGCTTCATTGGACCCCTTTGTAGCACAGTTGGGTTTGGAAATTGGTTACAGTCGATGCAATCAATATAAAGTAGCGGGATAGTTTTCCTTCCAATTTAATGGTGTAAATGTAATTTCCACACTTTAAGAGAGGCATTGGGTTCTGCATGGAGACATATCTATTATATGAATTTGTTATTTGTAAATAAATGCAGCATGGAATTGAAATAATAACTGCTGGGGGTCGTCCGAAAATTACACCCTCTGTGACACAATAATCACACTCATTTGCTCTTTTTGATTTTGCTGTGCACAATGTAAGACGCTTTGCATTTTAATCCAAAACCTATTCACGCAGAGTTCCGTAATTTAACTGTTAGATAAACATGGATTTGAAGGACCAGCTGACCTCTGAGAGTTCTTCACTTGTGAAATCGCAAAACGTGAATGTTTAGCATTCCAAAAGCAAATTCAACAGAACAAACTATAACCCTCAATGGTGAGTCGTTGAAAAGAAGAACGGCAAAACAAACACAAGACCATTCTAAAATGTTCCCCGCATGTTTGACCTCAGAGTACCTGCGTGTGTAAAGTGCTGAGCTGACCACAGGAAATACATAATACAAATTACCGCTTCTGATTCATTTATGTTCTTCTCCGAAAGGTCTCGGAGAAACGAAAGACAGAAAAGTGAAATGGAAAGAGGGAGATAGTTCAGGCAGACCTTGACAAAACAAACAACAAAAAGGCTTTCAATTCTGACTAACTTTACTGCAGTTTAGATACAAGGTAGCGTGCCCACACACACACACGCACTCACACACAGGAACACGCACGTGCACGTGCACGTGCACTGCTGCGGAGCTGTTTTACATCATGGTAAAGGCTTGTGGCAGGTAGTGGAAGAAAGTGGCGGCGATGAGAAGAAACCGGAGATGCTAATGAAGTATGAAGGGCTGAGGCATCGTTGCATGGTTCCTGCCAAGATCCCCCCCCCCCCCGCCCGCCCCCTCTCTCTCCCCCCCACCACCAGCCCTCCCCGCCCCCCGCCCCCTCTCCCGCTACCTGCCCTGGAGACACAGAGGGGAGGAAGCTGGGTCACTCAGGGGGAGAGCAAGCCACTTCTAACACAGAAGCAAATCATCAGAAAATGACTCAAGCATGAACGCTGTGGCTAATAGTTTTGTAGTATTTTTCTGTTGTGTGTGTGTGTGTGTGTGTGTGTGTGTGTGTGTGTGTGTGTGTGTGTGTGTGTGTGTGTGTGTGTGTGTCCTGTTTTAGCCTAATGGGAAAGTTTCTGTGCCTCATGCCTGTTATATTTTTTTCATGCCGTTAGCCCTTTTGTACCTGGCACTTTCTGGAACTGCGTTAAAATGTCTCCGCAAAAATGTCAAAGCCATTACTGCATCAGTCGCACAGTCGGCGTGTCTGTCTATAATTTTCATAACTGTGCTGAAATTCATGCACAAATATGCAAAACATGCACACACACAACACACACACAAACTCCCATACACAAAGATAGAGATACACACGCTTTACAATTCATTGCCATGCTTTGACCTGTCATTCAAGCACAATACAACAAGTCGCAACAATTCATCCACTTAGTTTCGAGTTTGAGTTTTGAATGTCTGAGCTGACTTAAACAGGAAGTGAGGGCATTTAGCCGGCATGAATCATTCAGGATCACTGCCTCTACCTTCCTGTTGTCAGGTGCATGACAAATCCTGGCACTGAGATCTGAATAGCAGGGGGCCTTCTAGGGAAAAGGAAATGCCTATTGTTGATACAAGTGTGTGTGTTTGTGTCTTTGTGTGTTCATGGTGGTGTTTTACGTGGATGATGGTGTTCCCACCAGCAAGGGTACGCTTATATTGTCAGGCCCCATTGAGCACGGATCTGTTGTCATGGCTCTGTCAGGAGCCCTTCAGAGGAACTGCTGTCACCCACCCCTTCAACGGCAGCCGCCCTTCCCCTGACGACTCCGCTTGACTCTTAAAACAGGAGATGCCCCCCTGACTCAGGCCTCTCAAGGGTGTTCCCATCGTATAACCCATCTCACAAACTCTAATACGCATCCAAGCGCACATCAATGTCCAGTATTGCAACAAATACTGGGATCTGTTGTTTATTTTCTTGTTGTTATCTCCAGGGCCATGCGTGTGTTCTGTGGGAGGCCTCCGGTCCCTATAAGAGACCCAGTGCTGTTGTGATGCTTTTCCCCATAGGAAAAGCCGTGTGAGCTGATCGTGGGAAAATAGCCCAGGCAGGCAGAAAAATAGCACTTTTATCCCGGGCGCAGCAACAAAACTTAACGTGTGTGTGTATGTGTGTAAATATATATTAATACATATATTATTTAAAAAGATACATACATAATGTGTGTGTGTGTGTGTGTGTGTGTGTGTGTGTGTGTGTGTGTGTGTGTGTGTGTGTGTGTGTGTGTGTGTGTGTGTGTGTGTGTGTCAGTGAAAGACATAGGCCCAGGGTAAGATTAAGGAATAATTAAGCTTATCAAAGCACTGCAGACTAGGCTTTCTCTCTGTCGTTTCTCTCTCTCTCTCTCTCTCTCTCTCTCTCTCTCTCTCTCTCTCTCTCTCTCTCTCTCTCTCTCTCTCTCTCTCTCTCTCTCTCTCACTCTCTCTCTCTCTCCCCCTCTTTCTTTCTTTTTCTTCAACACATTTTCTTCCTTCACTGTGTTTTGCCTACTCATTCACTTTCTCTGTTCTTCAAACTCTTTTTCTGCATTTCTCTATCTCTCTCTCTCTCTCTCTCTCTCTCTCTCTCTCTCTCTCCATTTCCAATACCTTTCAGTCTGAATTATTGCTTTCCTGCTTTCCTGATTATCTTTGCCACTAAAGGCTCTACTACTATGACTGCTGCTGCTACTACAACATATACTACTTCTACTGTGGCTAGCGAATTTACTGCAAGGGAAGCTACGTTTAGGGAAGCTATTGTTTGGGAACTTATTGCAACGAAAGCTATGGCTAGGAAAGCTAGTGGTAGGAAAGCGCCTGCTAAGGAAGCTATGGCTAGGGATGCGACGGCTCGGGAAGCTAAGACTATAGATATTGCTAGGGCAGCTAACCTGGAAGCTAGTTGGTTAATGCTTAGGGCGCTACTGCTCGGATAGGTTATGTTGCTGCTTAAGTCATGCTAATTTGACTGTACTGCAGCCTGCAGCAACAGCAGCAGCTAGTTTGACCTCATCGATGCTAACGGTTGGCTAGCTAGAGCACCAATATTGACTGTTATGCCTCAGCTACCAGGTGACGGCTCCATCGATATGCTATTGTGTGGGGCTTGCTGCTGTACGGCGGAGAGAGAGAGAGACGGTGCAGGAGAGAGGAAATATACCGAGCAGGCAGGGGAGAAGCCATGTGTCACCCAGAGAGAGAGAGAGGGGGAGAAAACTGCTCTTTTTTATTTGCTGTATTTTTTTTGTGCTGAGCATAATGGGAGTCTTTATAATGTGGGAGATGACAGTGACAGTGTCTTCCACGCTGTGTCCTGCGCCTCATTACAGGGCCGTAGCCGCTTCTCAAGATAGAGGGTGATAAATCATTCAAAACATGGCCCCAAATGGGTGGTGTTTCTTCCCTCCCCCCCTCCCCCATGACTCCCCCACCTTCACACCCTTCCTCCCTCAATCCCTTCCTCCCCTCCTCTCTTGCTTCCTTCCATCCTTCCTCTCCGTGGCGAGGGTTTTTTAAGGGGCCCGACAGCGTGGGCTGGGCGGTCAGAGCCGCCAGCGAGGGAGGGCCCGGTGTCGACCCACTAATGAACAGGGGAACCTTTCATTACCACAGCCTTAATGGCCGTCCTCTGGTAGCTGCCCATTACATTCTGGCGCTCACGTCGGTCTGAAGCGTTGGCTGAGCCAATCAAAGCTGCAACTCTACTGCACTCTTTGGTCTCTCTCTCTCTCTCTCTCTCTCTCTCGCTCTCTCTCGCTCTCGCTCTCGCTCTCTCTCTCAATGTGTTTATATCTATATCTATATCTATCTATCTATCTATGCATATAGATATATATATATATGTATTGCATTTTTTTGTCATTTTTTTATTTCCATCGCCTATTTGTTCTCCACTATTCTCTTCATCTGTGCCTCCCTCACTCTCTAGCTCCCTTCCTCTTCTGTGTCTCAGCCACTCCATCGCTTCTGTCTTCACTTTGGTTTTTTTCCTCCCCACTCTCGACGCCTTTTGCCCTCTTTCTGCGTGCTTCGCACCACTGTCTGTCCGCGAGGCGGGCCCCGGTCCGGGCACCTGGGAACAAGGCGAAGCGATGAGAACGATTTGGGGAAAGGTGAGTTAGGGGTTGAACTGACACACGAGAGATGGCGATAGCGGAGCCAGTGAGAAGGAGGGAGAGAGACAGAGGAAGAGGAAAGGTTAGGAAATACAGAGGGAGAGGGAGAGAGAGAGGGAGAGAGAGAGAGAGAGAGAGAGAGAGGGAGAGAGAGAGAGAGAGAGAGAGAGAGAGAGAGAGAGAGAGAGAGAGAGAGAGAGAGAGAGAGATGGAAGGGGAGGGGGCAGAAGTGTGAGACGGAGGGAGACGGGGGTGCCTAAGCGATGTTGACAGGGACACATTTGCTCCCAAGCTGTGGGATAGGGTTGTGTGAAATTGAAACGGCGCAGCATCAGGAGCAGTTATTTGCAATACATTTTAACTGCAACACTTTGAAGGAACGGCAGCCTACCGACAACACCCCCCTCTCCCCAGACCCCCCCCCCCCCAACCCCCTCTCCTCTTTCCTCAATTTCTCTCATTTCCATTTTGTCAGCTCCCACATGCATTACTCTCTGTCTCTTTCTCTCCCTCCCCCTCTCCGTCTTCCTCCCTCTCAGACACGTGGCCCACGCGCACACACGCACACACACACACACACACACACACACACACACACACACACACACACACACACACACACACACACACAGACACACACACACACACACACACACACACACACACACACACACACACACACACACACACACACACACGTTCTTCTGTATTATTCTCTGTCACTTTTGTCCCCAGCGACACCACCCCCTGTTCTCTTCCCCTAGCACCCAACCACACACACACACACACACACACACACACACACACACACACACACACACACACACACACACACACACACACACACACACACACACTCACACTCACACTCACACTCACACACTAATACACAAAAAACCAAACACACATGCACCCATACACACACAGACACACACAGACACACCCACACAGGGCCTTGTCCGAGTCTGACAGTTGACATCCCAGGACCTAGCTTCCCCTCACCACGGTCCCGCCACCACCTCCTATCCTCTCCTGTTCCCACCGTCCCCCAGCTCCCCCTCCGCCCGCGTCCCGGCAGCAGGCTAAGCTGCCATGACGGCCCGTCGTCAGGCAGGCAAAAGAGTTTAAGGTTGAATTAATTAGTGGTAAGAAATATTTGTTTTCTCTTCCCGCCGCCACTTCATGTTTCCCAACTTCAGTGGCAGGAACGCTGCCACGGTGTCCACCCCACGCTGGGTGGCGGATGCTGGGGGCCACAGAGGTCCCCTGTGGGGGCCGACAGATAGACAGAGGCAGCGGAACAAGGATTTAGAACCAGGACGTGTTAAAAAAAGACGGAGCACCTTTTTCCACGGTGCTAATTTATTCATGTGAACATTTAATGGAGTGTTTCATCGTTAAAAAAAGAAAGACAATTTCCTGAATCATTTGAGCCTAGTCATACCGCCATTTGTGCCCAGAGACCTTGTGATAACATCAAGGCACAGACACCTGTTGCAGAGGAAACGGCTAATGACATAAAGTTAAGACCCTCGTCTGAGTTTCACCGGCTTCTTGAGGAGCTCGCAGACGGATTGGAAATACTCGTTAACTACTCTGCTACAGCAGTGTGGCGCCGCAGGTTTCACCCACAGAGAAACACTCACCCCAAGTGAAACAAGTGTGAGACCAGCGATCAAAACTGGATAATGTTGTAGCGTCAATAGGTAACCTTACCTAGTTGTCTAACTTAACCACCACCTACTCCTTTATCTTTTGCATTGTGTCAGTTGCATTTGTATTCACATATGTAAGTCGCTTTGGATCAAAAGAGCCTCCTGAATACAGAATAGTATTATATTGGGACACTGGTAGTGCATGGTTCTATCTTGTATGTCTTAGCTGTTAACATCTTCACAGAATGGTCATTTAAAAGCCAACACACCGTGAGTGAACCACAAGCAGGCCGTTTTGTTTTTTATATCACTTGGGCCTTTTTCAAGCAAGAATATTTCCGGTTACATTTTGGGAAAAGTGATTTGGGATATGAAGAAATGTCTTCAAGTGTCATGAAATATTCATGCCGGTAGTGGGTAGAATCTTCTTTTGTCAAAAAATACTTTTCTCAATAGTGCGTTATGAATTCATTCATCGTTATTCAACACATCTCTCCTTCCACTGCTAGCGTCCTCACTGCTCCCGTTCAGCCCAGTAACAAGAAAGGCCTCCGCAAGGTTTCGGAGAAAATAGGCAGCGTGACTTGAGTGGTGGTAAAATTTGCCACTCACCCTTAAGAGCACATTAACAACACGGTTGTTCAACTGATAAAATTGAATGCTGGCCTCAAAAACAGGCCCGAGGGCTCCTCAAGAGAGACGTTCTGAACACAATATCCATGGCTCCCCTTGAGTTGATCCACTGCTTTTCTATGCGGTAGGTCGTTAGGTGGTTAGGTGTTTGTGTGGACATAATTTGAACGCAATTTCATACGCAGGATATTTTACTTAAACGTTAGCGTGCCCGTATTTCATGCTGAACGCGGTCTACCTCAAGTGCTATTATCTTCGCGCCACACATAGAACAGTCCAAGAAGTCCATCCATTTGTCCCTGATCAATTCGTGCGGCCTTGTGGATGCTAATGTTTGAATAAAACAAAGACGATAGGACTTTGTGTCAAACGCAATTACATTTGAATGTTTCATTCAAGGGGAAAAAGGGGGTCAAGCTGTTGGATTTTCTTGGGTACGCCGTTCTTCTTGATCCTGCAGCCCTTCATCGAGTGATGCAGAGACTCCTCGGAGGGCAAGAGGGGACATGCAATATGAATTACAATATGAATATGAAGTCCTCTCCATTAATTATACCAGACCACAAAACTACATGGTATCAGCAGGCATTAAAGTCGTGTTAATCCATGCTTCTTTCTGGATTAATATTGATGTGTTCATAAAAGCCGGTCTCTGATTAGGGAGACCTCTGTGCCTTTGATAACATAGGCTGTGGGGATTTCTGAAAAATACATGGAACATAAAAGCGATATGCAAAGTTTATTAACTCTAAACATCCGCGGCGGCTGCCACGGAGCGCTAATTAAAAAAACTCTGGGCTCCCCGCGGAATGCTAGTTTTCATTTGTATCATCGTTTCTCCTCGTCTTCCTCATGTATGTAACATAACATGTGTCAAGTGGAGCCTAACACCACGAGAGCCACTCTGGGGCCTGGTGAACAATGCTTTAATGAGGGCAGGTAGACCCACAGCTCAGGTGGAAACGACGTCCCCAGCGTGGCGCTCACCTCTCGCCGTATAAACTGGGGGACTAAAGAGGGGTCCCGTGGGGCCCCCAGTCTGGGGCCCGGCCCCGTGCAGCGCTCCTCATAAGCTCCGTTCAATGCAGCCAGATAATGTGCTTGACCCAGACCCCCCCTGGGAATCGGTTTTCCGGGAGAAAAGACTCAACGAATTAATGCGTTGACTTGATGAGGGAAGTTAGTAAATGAGTCACTCGCAGAATACGGTTAGAATTTCTGCAGTCCGTTGAAACGGTGATAGTTAAAATTATGCACGTTTGCTACAGCCAGTGTGTGTGTGTGTGTGTGTGTGTGTGTGTGTGTGTGTTGTGAGCATGCATCAAATGTTGACAAGACTTCAATTCCGTTCATATGGGTTGATTTGAGTTTCAAAACAAGGTTGGAGAGGGAAAGACAGGAAGACGCTTCCATTAAAACAACGTTGAGGTACCTGCAGTAATGCTGAATGGGAACTTTGTTATTTCGAAAATCCCTAGGCTTGGAGCACTCTTTTGAATTCTCCTCTTTCTTATTCTTTCGCTGGTCTTTTCCTTTTGTCACAGACTCTGGATGAACACAGGCCTCGCGTGCTGCTCCACTTCTCCATTCGGATCACATGGGATCTATTTTTAGCACCTGCACTGGCATTAGAAGTTCATAAAATGTTAACTACCCAGGGACTTTCAGCATAAGCCTTAGCCTGAGACTACTTACCTTTTTATTAGGGTTTATATCCCGCTAGCCGAGTTAGCTTTGGTAATAAACATGTCTGTTTACAATGATGAAGTAAATGAATGTGAAGTATACGTGCGTCTTTAGATTGCGTGCGTGGTTGTCATCATTAACACAATCATAGGGGTGCGTAGTATGCCCTAGATTCAACGTTACCCCCCCGTAGCTTTTTATATTTAGTGTCAGCACTCACAAACAATCTTAAGTAAGTATTTTTATCTAACAAGTTACGATAAGAGTTAAACATGAATGACAAGTTAACATCATGATAGATGTGTTTTCATTGACATCATTAACTCGATAAATGAATCACTCCATCACTTTAATTAGTTGTGTTTAACACAAATACACAGAAACACACACGCATGCGTGCGCGCATACACACACACGCACACACACACGCGCACACACACACACGCACACACACACACACACACACACACACACACACACACACACACACACACACACACACACACACACACACACAAAAACCGTGTACACTTCCAAACACGTTGTGTGTGCCCTGATCCCCTGACATGGCTGCGACTTCTTTGTTACCCCAGTGTCACCGTGGAGATGAGCGATAAGGGTCGGGGCCCAGGTTAAATGACTGGGCTTAAAAACCATCGTCAGAGGAGCTAGTCCCTCTGTAAATGGTGGCGCTGTGGAAAGAATAGCTCGACCAAAGTCGACACACCACCATCCACACCTCTCATTCTCCCCCTCTCCCTCTCCCTCTCTCTCCTACTCTCCCTCGCATACAACTCATTACTGAACTACATATATAGCTTGATAACACCTTTGCAAAGAATGCAACAGAGTACAATTACACCCGCAGACATGCATATATATATATATATATATATATATATATATATATATATATATATATAAATATATTTAAATAGCCTACACACTCACTCATGGCATGCTCACACACACACAGAGACACACACTCCCAGGCACAGGTAGACGGGGCGTGTGAGCCTCTATCCCCCCGCGCCCCAGCTCAGAGGGTGCTCGGTGATCAGTGAAATGGAGTGTTGGTCTCGGCTCCAGACGGCGCTTCTCTCCCTGTTCCGTCTGACTGAAGTACAGCCCTCCGCCGCCGCTACGCCAGCGGCTCGCGCCACCAGCAGCAGCAGCACACACTTAAGAGACTATGGCCAATAAACATTATGTAGGCACTTGTTCAATACCCCATCCGGCTTTAACAAGGCCCTTAACTCGGAAAAAGCCGACTTTGTTATTAGAAGAGACCATTTGCATGTTGTATCCCTCGACTCATTTTTCGGTGCAAGATGGCGGCTGCTCTGTCTGTGTATTTCAGTGTGTGTGTGGGTGTGTGTGTGTGTGTGTGTGGGTGGGTGGGTGTGCACGCGTGTATGTGTGTGCGTGTTCGGTGTCACTATGTGTATCAGTTTGGTCTTTAGCAGAGGGAGGTGTCACTACTAATCTGGGGCAGAGGCCGGACGGAAAGGTCAACTCTGCAGAGAAACACGGAGAGATAAAGATGCACACGCACACAGCAGCACGTACACGCTGACTCGACCACGCACACACAGGCCCGCATAAAGTCACAACAATGCCAAGGACTCTTACATTGAAAACCAAGCGCCCAGAAGAAGATATTTATGGGAAACATAACTCACATGTGAAAAGGTCAAGAATTGCACTGGGAATTTGAATGTGTGTGTGTTTGACTGTGAAGGATGTGTACGTGTGTGTGCATATCGGTGTGTGTGAAGGTTGTGTACGGCTGTGTTTGTGATTTTGTGTGTCTGTGTGTCTCTGTGAGAATCCCGTAGAGTTTCCGTAAACAGGTGGATGTAAGTTTGTGTGTGTGTGTGTGTGTGTGTGTGTGTGTGTCTTTGTGTATGTCAAGGTTGTGTGTGTGTGTTGGGATTGTATGTGTGTTTCTGTGTCTGTGTGTGAGCATCCTAAGGAGTGTCCGTGTGTGTGTGTGTGTGTGTGTGTGTGTGTGCGTGTGTGCGTGCGTGCGTGTGTGTGTGTGGGGGTGGATGCACACACAGAGAGCGGGGATGGGGGAGAGATGGAGGGGCAGATTTGTGCCCCGGTGCTTCTGTGGGAGACTTGTGATGATTCCCAGGGGAGTAGAGAGACAATGGCTCCGGCTCAGAGAGTCGGAGGGAGGCGCAGAATGGAGAGGATGGAAGAGAAAGAGTGCCAAGAGAGTTCAGTGTGAATTTCCTTAAAGTGCTCCATTTGGTGAGTCATTATTTTCACTAAAGCCGCGAAGAGCATTTCGCTCCCCAAAGGATTCCTTCCCTCTCCCCCTCTCTTCACCGCCCCACCCTCCCCTCCCCACTGAAATGCCACTGACTTTCCCTGTTTGTTTTGCAGATTACTTTCTTTATTGACTTACGCAAAGCCTGCAGAGGGTCTATGAGCTTTAGTTAAGATTATGCTGGCGCCTTTTTGTTCTATATTCTAAACATAGCGTAACAGCTGAAAAAGAACAATATGATATTGATCATTTTCAGTCCCCTACTCTGTTTACGTGCGACTCCATGGGTTAATATTGCGGGAACCGCTTTCTCGTCCTTGTAGCTTATGCTTTGTTAAATGAAGCTTTAAAATTCACACATATTTGTCATTCAAATCGAGTACCGTATTTACCTTTATGATGAAGAGTCTTGTGGGTGGGCATTCCAACAGATGCCGGCGCTGTTTGGGCCCGTTCCAATAAACAGAAAGCAGTGGGTACTCAATCTACTCCTGAATCGTCCAATCACATTCCGCCTAAGTTGTGCTCCGGCCCTCATGAACCGTCTCACAAACAGGTCACGTTCCAGAAACAATAATTGAGTAACACAGTAGCGGGTGTTATGTTGTGCGCTCGTGCATGCACGCAGGGCAGCGGTGTTGTCCTAGTCTGCATGGGATCAAGTCTCTGACACACAATCAGCTCAGTGGGATAAATGGGAAACACGGGCCCAACAGCCCTCACTGTCACTACACATTTACATCTGTGGGGCCACTTTTAGGCTAGCACAGCCTTTCTCTCTCTCACAACACACACACACACACACACACACACACACACACACACACACACACACACACACACACACACACACACACACACACACACACACACACACACACACACACACACACACACCGATAGACTTGCAGAGGCATGCACGTTCGCAAACATACACATATACACGCGTGCACACACAGACACACGCTTGCGTACACGCATAGACACACACACACGCACCCCTGTGGCCCATTTAGCTGTTCAGAAGGTTACTTCTCTCTCCCGCGTATTATTTTGATTCGCCGGAAACAAACGCCTCACCTCCCTCCGGGTTCCCAGATAAGCAGATTGGTTTGTCTGTGGGGAGGGAGGACAAAGAAAGCCCGCTCGGCACACAAAGGTTGATGGGAAGAGCGCGGCGTCAGTGGCGCCACGCGAGGGGAGAGGCCGGGGCTCACACCTCCAGCCCGCCTCCCTCAAGCCCGCAAATGTCACTTCGCCCCGGCAACAACAAAGGCATGCAAATTGCAACCAGGGTTGCTTTTTGATGGCTGTATATCTGAGACCCTCGCTCCCTCGCTCACTCCCTCGCTCCCTCCCCCTCCTCCCTCCTCTGTCCCTCCCTCCCTCCCTCCCTCCCTCCCTCCCTCCCTCCTCCCTTTCTCCTCCCTGTCTCCCTCCTCCCATCACCATGTGACCGCAGCTTATGTGGCTCAACATGGCGTTGCCCTTCTTTGTCATTGTCTTTTGGGGTTCACACTGTTCTGCGTTTGCACTTGCTTTTATTTGTGCTTCTTCAGGCTGGCTTCATCCCTTCTCATCAAGCCCAGAATTGGCTGTTGTTGTTTGACTTTGTCTGTCACACAGCATACATTTCACTCTTGGTTTAACTTAATGTCCGATGTGCTTTCCTTCTACGACTATCTGATCCACTTGCACTATCTCTTGCTCTCTCTCTCTCTCTCTCTCTCTCTCTCTCTCTCTCTCTCTCTCTCTCTCTCTGTCTCTCTCTCTCTCTCTCTCTCTCTCTCTCTCTTGCTTTCTGTCTCTGTCGCTCTCGATCGGAGCACTGTAAAGGGGGCTCAGCAGACGATGACTGTGTGTCTACAGAGCACTCCCAATGCTAATCAGAATTGATCTGGACTGGGATATTAAAAGCTCTGGTGATGGCACTGACAGAGCTCGGCGGGGGGCCGATGGGGGAACATGATAAATATTAATCGTGAAGGCCCATCAGAGAACCGCGGCTCTGACATACCCCCTGATTACCTGCTGCGCAGCCCCGCCAATCCGGCGGGGGGAGTGGGGGGGCGGCACTTTCTGTGTCAGGTCCGACACACACTTACACAGACTCTTGTGGGTGGGTGCTGCTCGCACGGCAGTGCACGTCGGTGCATATGTGTGCTTGTGTGTGTGTGTGGGGGTGGGGGGGGGGGGGGGGGGGGGGAATGTGTGTGTGGGTGCACGTGGGAGGGGAGGGGGGGGGGGCGGTGTGTGTATGTGTTTGTGGGTGGGAGGGGGGTGGAGCTAATTGAAAATATAAACAGCGGTGATGATGTGTGTAGTGACAGGGTTGATTAGGCAGCGATGCTCCTGCCTTACCGGGGCTCGATTAGGGACCTAATGGGAGATGTTCACCCTCTCCCAGAATCAGCAGGCAACATAGTGCGCACAAACACACACACACACACACACACACACACACACACACACACACACACACACACGGGTGATCGAGTATGTGCGCACACACACGTGTGTGCTATATGGGTGTGGAAAGCGGGCGAGAACTTCCAGCGAACCTTGCAGTAGCCTGATAAGCCCCCCTGTCTATACACTTAACTAATGGAGATTTATTAACAAGGGGAGTGCGAACGGGGCCCCAATCCATTCCTGTGTTTACCAGGTGGCTGCGGGCTCTGTAACAATACATAGAGTAAAGACACAGCCCTTGTGCTTAAGGCTTAATGCGACACGATTATGAAAGGCTTTTCATTTGGCAGTACGATTGTTTAATATTAACTGTTCTTAGTCTTCTATAATTGGTCGCTTCAGTGCGTTTCACTGCCGTTTGGGTGGCTGCTGAGTCACAGGTGAAATGGATTATTCGTTATTATTCCGGGTGGTTGATGAAGGGGACGTTTATATAATCCAAATACACAGAAAACGTATAAAAAGCCCTCCCTCTGCTCCTCGTTCTACATTAGCAGATCCTCCCTCTGTCTCCCATTGGAGGACAAAACAGCCAAACTTACATGCGTGTGCGCGCACACACACACACACACACACACACACACACACACAGACACACACACACACACACACACACACACACACACACACACACACACACACGTCGACACACACACACACACACTCGCATTGGAGAGCAAAATAGCCAAACATACATGAGCGCGCACATACACACATGCACACACACACGCACATACACACACACACACAAACAAACACACACACACACTGATACACACACACACACATATATATATTGACACACACACACACACACACACACACACACACACACACACACACACACACACACACACACACACACACATGTTCCTTTGTCCTGTGGTCTCTCGAGTTTTCGATTTCAGTGATACTCACAGGGAGAGTATCGCCTTCTAAGGTGACCCCCGTTCACCTCTGGACACAAGACAAACTCTGCTCCTCCTTACCCCCTCGACTCCCCCCCCCCCCCCCCCCCCCCCGCCCCTGCCCCCCCCCCCCCCCCCTGCCCACCTTTGAAGCATGCGATTGGCCACGCCGAACACGTCGTTATTGATGCCCGTAGTTGGCAGTCTGCAGACAAGACCCTCCAACAACAACATCCAGGGCCGGGGCTCAAATCGATGGCTCCCCATCCCCGCTCCGCTCTGCCGCTGATCTCAGGGCCGGCCGGTGGAGAGGCCTGCGGATGACTTCATTATTCCTCCGCCCTGTCTGAATTATTCACCCGGGAGCCGCTCGCCCTTCTAATCCAGGGCGGCGCCGCGCGGGGGCCGGGCGGTCCCCGGGGTGGGAGTTCAGGACACGTGCCACCTCAACAGATGCCAGTAGACGGGCTAACGGCTAACGGCTAACGGCTAACGGATAACGGCTGCAGCCGCTCCCCCTGTTCAGACCTGTCCCTGACCACGGCGGGGTCCCCGGAGACTGAGCGGCGTTACACACGGTGTGACCTCAAACCTTCCGACCCTCTGCCTCCGAGACGAGGCTGCTGAAATAATGCCGTGCTCACAGATGGCTCTGAGTTAAGTCGATGTGTGGCAAAAAAAGGGCACATCAAATTATCCCTGCAGTAACCCCCCCCCCCCCCTCCACCTTCGGATCCCTCATGCCGTGCTTTCAGATATCGGGTATTCCACATTAATAAATTAATCGACCTCCTCAGCAGTTCCCGTAATGGTAAATAATCCTCCTCAAGTTACTGTCAGCCTCTGGAGCGGCCCCTCATGACATGCTGCTGGTGGCTGAGGTGTCACCTGCCGCAGCAGACACACAGCCAGAGAGGGGAGGTGTGTGTGTCTGTCTGGAGGGCTCCATACTTTCCCCACAGCTGTCAGGCCTGGATGCCTGTAACAAGAAGAGGCAGGGCTAATTGAATCCTAAACACTCTCCCTCCTTATGCTTATCCTACCTTCTTCGCTGTGTACCCCTCCCACCGCAGGGATGGTTTAAAAAGGAAAGAGAAAGGAAAAACTCCACCACCCCCACCACCATCTCAGTCTGTTATCGCTCGACTTCACTATCACTATGTCTCTCTCCCTCTCTCTCGCTCTCTCGCTCTCTCGCTCTCTCTCTCCCTGATCCTTGACTAACACCCCCAACCTCACTTCCCCTGTGCCCCACTGTTTCAGCTCCCCCCCCCCCATCCACCGTCTCCACCAACCTCATCACTCTTCCGTCTATAATGGTTGTGTCGCTGCCATAGCCAAGGGCTTAATTGTTGTGATCCTATTACTGTTTTAATGGTCCGTTAGTACTGACTTTGGTTGATGAAAATGCTTTGAGCCAGTGCTCTGAGTGCATGAATATTTTCCTTCCAAATCTGTAACTGGTTTATGTATTCTGATTTAGTTTAGCGTTCCCCACTACGCTTACAGAAGGCTGGATTCTTCCAGCTGCGTGTGTGTGTGTGTGTGTGTGTGTGTGTGTGTGTGTGTGTGTGTGTGTGTGTGTGTGTGTGTGTGTGTGTGTGTGTGTGTGTGTGTGTGTGTGTGTGTTCAAAAACTAAAGAGGTTACGATCTCAATCTCTTTGCTTGCCACGCTTGGCTTGCCCAAAGAGTCAAAAAGCTAATGGAAGGAAAATAACGATTTCCTCAATAAATCACTACGTTAATGAATAATGAACAACAACAGTAATTTTGGCTGGGTCTCTCTCAAGATAAGCATGAAAAACCTAAATAGTAGACGCTTGAACCTTCTTACAGTATGTGACCTTATCCCTTGGCCCACATACAGTGAAAAAGAACTTCAGAACACCCTGAGACCTCCATGAATATCAATTCCGCTGTGGCCTCAGTGTGAACACGTGGCCTCTAAATGCTCAAGCGTTGCGGTGCACAAGCCCTGTAATACACTGATCAAAATGTTGGTCGCGGGTTGGAGTTTAAACACTGCTGTTAGCGTCAAACAGGTTCCAGCTAGGTCTTTATTGGGCCAGATAGGCTTTATGGGCTGGCTTTAGTGGGGGTGGGTCAGAACCGCTGGGGTAACGGCTCTGTCCCCTTTCCCCAGCGTATCTGCTGCATGAAATGCCCTAGACGGATGGTGTGATGGACAGCATGTCTACGTTCTGAGGCTTCCCGTCAGACATTATCAGAGGAGCTGTCGTTCAAACCGCAGTACGGTTTTCCACCTGAACCTAGCAAGATGCGTTTGCCTTCTTCACGTCCGTCTCCTCTCTCGCTCTCTGTCTGCATTAACACAGATTGTAACGGTCCACATCGTTCTGGATCTTGTTCTGTCTTCATTCAAAGCCTGACTCCTCTGCCTCTCCTGGTGCAGTGAGAAAAAGGGGCGAGATCTGGTGTTTTCAGCCTATTTCTCCAGCTGGAATTGTTAAGTTATTTCTGATGGAACCGTAGTTTTGTCGCAGCCTTGTGTGAACAAATGTTCTCTCTCTCTCTCTCTCTCTCTCTCTCTCTCTCTCTCTCTCTCTCTCTCTCTCTCTCTTCCCCCCCCCCCACTGGCTGCTCTGACTCTTAAAACCCTTCAAGGAAACAACCTTTGTCGTTTCAATACACAGAAATTAATTATTGAAAAACGACACGGCAGCCACCTTTTGCTTGGTGACAAATACTATGACTATAAACACACACACACACACAAGCGCACGCACACACACACACACACACACACACACACACACACACACACACACACACACACACACACACACACACACACACACACACATGCGTTCCCCCTCACCCCATCCTCCCATAACCAACACGTAGAACGAAGGCAGATTCTCAGTAATTACCGCTGTCATGCCGCGTTCTCCTTGTTCTTGTTCTTCTTCTTCTGCTTCCTCTTTATATTCTCCTCCTGGCGGTTGCAAGCTTAAGTGGCAGTGCTGTGCGACACGACAAGCGGCGGCCCCTTATTGAGTGTTTAATATTTGATGCCATTGGATTTCACAGCTAATAAAAGCAAGGCCCGCGCCTCCATTAGTCCTGTGTCCAGAGCAGGGGCGCCGCCACTGCATGGCTGCACCCTGTAAATCACCATCTGTCCGCTGCTAGCTAACAGGGCTACCTGGGAAGGGGAGAAAGAAAATAAAGAAATAATACAGAAATCTGCCGTGATGGAGAGTCCCTGTGCAGCGTCGTAGTGTTGCCCACAATCAGCAATTCTGAATTATTCACGGCGGTACTTTGTGCTGTTTTGCTGAATGACTGTGTTGGGGCTCCGGCGCTATGCATGGAGGTACAGGGAGTTGCGAGGGATGTTCCCACGAGCATGGGGTTGCTTCTGGGAGAATTGTTCACGTTGGAGTCTGAGTCTTTTTATCTGTTGTATAACCTCTCTGTGCTACTGTTTGTGTGCGGGGCTGTGTGTGTGTCTGTGTGTGTGGGGCTGTGTGTGTGTGTGTGTGTGTGTGTGTGTGTGTGTGTGTGTGTGTGTGTGTGTGTGTGTGTGTGTGTGGGTGTGTGTGTGTGTGTGTATTTTTTTTGCTTTTCTATGTACATTCTTCTCCAGCTAATCCTTGAGAATGGGAATATCTATCATATCTGATGTATTATATTAATGGGCTGTTTACATTGTATAACGTTGCATTATTACTCCACTGTAAACTGCTGTATTCATTTATGTATGTAATTGTGTTTATATTACTCCACCCTAACAAGCCCCTCTCTCTCTCTCTCTCTCTCTCTCTCTCTCTCTCTCTCTCTCTCTCTCTCTCTCTCTCTCTCTCTCTCTCTCTCTCTCTCTCTCTCTCTCTCTCTCTCTCTCTCTCTTACATGCTTCCTGCCAACATGTTGCTGCCTCGCTCTACCTCAGGTAAGACACAAATGGCTTCTCTTTCTCTTCTGCGTCTTTCTCACTGTTTTTTGCGGACCTTGTCCTGCGTGGACCATGTGACTTACGGTGCCCATTGAGGAAAATAGACATCTATCCTATCAGCCAGGTCCAGTGATGAAACTGTCATTGATCTTAACTGTCAGAGAGACTCAGAGAGAGAGAGAGAGAGAGAGAGAGGGAGAGAGGGAGATAGGTGAGAGAGAGGAGAGAGAGAAAACGGGGCGAGGCATACAGTATGCTGGTGCGTGTGTGTGTGTGTCTGGTTCTTATAATAACAGCTTGTGTCAGACATATTTTAATACCTCGGCGGCTTGTTGTGATGGATCCCTTTCCTCTCATAAATCACAGCCTCAATTAAATAAGGCATTTGTTGCAGGGGCAGGGCCTTCTTAACAAAACAGGGAACACAAACTAGGAACAAACATTGTCTGTAAACAGTCGTTAACTTCTACCTACATGTGGAAATAGGGCAGGTCCCCCGTCGTCACCATGTGCCCTACAGCATTTATGGTAGAAGTGGAAGACTGTGACAAGGATCAGATCAGTGTGTGTGCGTCTGTCTGTGACCATGTTTGCATGTGTGTTTGCGTGTGTGTTTGTCTGTGCTAGTGTATTAACATGCTTGTTTGTTTGTGTGTGTGTGTGTGTGTGTGTGTGTGTGTGTGTGTGTGTGTGTGTGTGTGTGTGTGTGTGTGTTTGTGTGTGTTTCTGAGCGCACTGGTATGTGTGTATGTGTGATATTCTGCATGCACGCGGGCGCGTGTGTGTGTGTGTGTGTGCTTACTGCCTTGTGTTACATCCATTAGCTCTTTACGGTCACAACTAAATGTAGGCTGTTGAACCGCCTTCAGCCCCCAGCCCCGGCCTGACCCTGTGGGCTGGTGAACAATGTGCGGTCCATAATCCTTAAGGGGATGCTGGTTCGGTGTTGACAAGCCTTCCAGTTAAGGGGACAGAGAAAAAATTCGACCCCCCCCCATCTCGTGGACCTCGTAAACGTCCATCAAGTACCGCAGATATGGGTGGGTGGCAAGAGAAAACGAAAGAAACGACAGCACAAACTAGAGAGCACTGAATGTGTCCGAGTCCCCTTCCCACCATCCCCGTACTATCAGATAGACAGTGGGGCCGGTTCCCTTTAAAGAGGAGCGATTAGGATTTATATCCTTTCCCCCCGTTGGACTGTGTTGCTCCCATTCCAATTATATAGAGATTAGAGCGCCGGAGCCACTGCTATTATTTAGGGAGGTGTAAAAAGGTTAAAGTGAGTCCCCTGAGATGGTACGACTCAATACAGTAATTAGTCTGGGGACATGGGACATTACAGTGCATGTTTCTCTCTCTCTGCATGCACATGCACGTGCACATGCACACCACTGATCGTTAGGGCAATTAGCCAGTTGGATGCTTGGATGCTTAACTGGCGCTAATTTGCACACATCTGCGTTCTTGGGTTTCTTGTAATATTTTCAAGAGGGGAAAAAAAAGGAATCAAGTTTTAAAAGCGGGTAGAATGATATGTGTTAATGAGCAAAAGCACATGACTGATACGTTTTACTGAAGGAGTAGCCATTAAAATTTGATTTTTTG
>NC_044048.1:17664731-17674731 GCF_902167405.1 Gadus morhua | reverse complement strand
AACCATACAAAATGACGAACTTATAACTGAACACGCACACGCACACGCACACGCACACACACACACACACACACACACACACACACACACACACACACACACAAATACCCTACACACACACATACCCTCCACTTACATATGCACACACACGTACGCACACACAGCAGTACGCGTGCGGCGCGTGTCTTTCCTCTAATCAACCCCCGCCGGGGTCCTTTTGACTTCTCGTTACTCAGCACAGCTCTTAACCCACGGAAAGTGAAAGGGCAGCAAAACAAATACCAAAATAAACATCTATATACGAGCAGAAGTTCATTGGCATCAATCCACCGCATCGAGGAGGGAGATCGCCGTACGACTGCACTCTTAGACGCCTCGCTGGAGACGTTTCCCCCGTCGGATTTCTTTACCAATATTTTTCGTTTTTTTTGTTGCTTCATTTAAAATATATCAGCGGGATGACACGGAGCCGTACGGGCACAAAATGGCACACTAGAGGAGCACAAAGAGTGTGTGTGTGTGTGTGTGTGGGGGGGGGGGGGGGGGGGGGGGGGGGGGGGGGGGGGGGGGAGCCACTGAGGTGTTACTCATACGCTATAATTGTATTTTGCCATTAAATTGCCCAGAGGAGGAGAGCAGTAGCTGGTGGGGGATTAATTCAGTCTAAACTGATTTAAGCTCAGTGCATTTCAGCAGTTGATTAATTATCACCTCTGAGCCCCTTGATTTTATATATCCATTAGCGCTTAATATGATTGCCCTGTTTTTAGAGATGTAACCTTTCCTCCAACATTACTTACTACTATCAGAAGCAGCCCGAGACAAAGAGGCGGGAAAAGGAGAAAGAGAAAGCAGTAAAGGGAGGTAGAGAGAGGGACCGAGGGACACAACAGAGATCTCAGACCCCTCACTGCGTAACAGTGTAATCCAATAAAGCTTTTGATATAGACTATGACATTACCGTAACCTTTTACGTTTAATGGGAGCAGTCTGGTGGCTAGTTTATGCCTCACAGTTACATCTTTGTACAGTTTTTCTCCATGTTGGGGCGAGGTTGCTAAATAGAGATGCTAGGGCCTTTATGCCCATCCTGGTCAAACATTAAGATTTAATAGTACTGTGAAGGAAGAGAATGGATTGTGTGTGCAGGTGTGTACATTCTGTGTTTGTGTGAGTGTATACATGCACATTTGTGAGAGAGTGTGTGTGTGTGTGTGTGTGTGTGTGTGTGTGTGTGTGTGTGTGTGTGTGTGTGTGTGTGTGTGTGTGTGTGTGTGTGTGTGTGTGTGAGAGAGAGTGTTTTTAATAGACTGCATACTTGCATACTTGTGTGTTTGTGTTTGGTTGTGTGCCAGGAAGTGAGAGATGGTTCATATATATGTGTGTGTGTGTGTGTGTGTGTGTGTGTGTGTATATATTTGTGAGTTTGAGTGAGAGAGTATATATATTTGTGTGTGTGTGCGTGCGTGCGTGCGTGCGTGCGTGCGTGCGTGTGTGTGTGTGTGTGTGCGTGACTGAGTCTGTACGTGGTTGTGTGTGTGTGTTTGTGTGTTAGCCCACAATGCCCTTTCTGTTGAATTGGGAACCACTCAGGTTTTTCATGTTTTTTTAGGCAGATTGGACAGAATGATGCTGGCCTGTGCCACCCTCAATCAGTGAACTCCTCAGCCCATTAATGTAGCCATCATTTAGGTAACCTTAGATGACTCAAACTCTGACCTGACTTCTGACCAGACCTCCTTCTGCCTGCCACTCTCATTTCAGTTTCATTAAATCCGTCTATTTCCTTTTTCTAATGGCGTTTATATCACAGTTATACCATTGATTATCCTACCTGGTCTCTTTCTGTGTTGTCCTCCTGCAATTCAAAATTTCTAAAGTCAATATTAGATTGTGTATTCAATAAACTAGAGCCAGTTTACATTCAATTAGTGGCTGCTTGATCTTCAATCAGTAATGTTCAATTATTAAAGTCATTGTTATTAGTTTGAGGGAGTGAGGGAGAGAAGGAATACTAATTAACAAATCCATTATTCAGACACTGAGGCATACAGTGCCGTAGCATGTTTTTATTTTTATTATTTCTCTAACAGATATGGAAAGCCTTTCCCTGCAGCTCACTGCTATCTTCCAAAAAAAAGTGTTCAATGCAATATAAAGTTTAGTATAAAGTTAATGGTTTATTTAAAAAGAGAAATTCTTTGTGTTTTGCATATTTGTCACCATTATATTTCAAAGGACAGCGATTTTTCTTTGTGTTGGCCGTACTTCTGTGAGGTGAATGAAAGGGAATCGGGCCTTGACCTATAGCTGGTAAAAAACGAGCTTCTTTATTTTTCTTGACGTAATAAATCTTTATTCTCTCTGAAAAGAAATTGCATTTGCCATGACCTGCTGCTCCGTGACAGTTGATGACAGAGCTTCTCGGGCCGCCTCTTTAAATGAGGTTTGGTTTCAGTCGCTCTTGGGTATTGATTGCGTCCTTTAAGCGCTTCTGACCACTGCCCACCGCCTGCCTTTGATGGATGCTCGCTCTAGATCACATGTGTCAAACACACAACCGGGGCCAAATCAGGGCCGGCATAAACTTCTATCCGGCCCACGCAATCACTTGAGTTTTCAATTAATTTTGTCCCGCATCTCATATGTAATTAAACATGACTGAGGTAATGCACCTCAGTCTGCTTGATGGCGATTCCAGCTGCTATTTAGAAGGAAGAAAGTTGTATGCAGATAGAATATGGTCAGAATACTCACAGATATATATATATATAGATATATTATTTTTATATTTACATGTAGGCCATTTAGCAGATGCTTTTATCCAAAGCGACTTGCAATAAGTACATTTGTCAGAAGAAAGAGAAACGCTGTATCGCTGCCGGTACAGTTAGGATGTTCATAGAACCAAGGGGCAAGCGCCAACAATTGTTTGGTGAACCCATTCACCGTGTTTAACAAAGACAGCTAGAATAAGTGCCTACATTAAGTGCCAGGACGAACAACATAAAATAAGTGCATACATTAATTGCCAGGACGTACAACATACAAGCAGTGTGTAAAAGGATGGGGGGATGGGTGGGGGGGTAAGGGGGAGGTCATGCAGAGTCTAAGTGTATGTATATATTATATATATATGGCCCTCAATTTTGGTATGAGAACTAAGTATTGTAAGTTTATAAATAATAATTCCTCCTACTTCCTTTATTATGTTCTGGCGCAATCATTTTGTTCTTGAATCTAAAAGTACATTTAAACTATCTCATCTCTTCAACGACCGTACTTAATGGCACTGGGACTGAAACATAGCGCATAAAAACACAGGCCTCTTCTTGCATGGATGCCTTCATAAAACTCCTCTCTTCTCCCGGAGAAATCGACACTTGCAATAACACATTAGGACACAGCTCAAAGCTATGCTTCAGTGTCTCCCGACAGACGTCTGCACACGTCTGTCCTAAGACTCCAGCTTCAGCGCCTCCTGCTTACGGCTAACACCTGACTGAGTCCGGTCCCTTCCACTGCGACCCGGGCGTCAGGGGCAAAGGGAGGGATCCGACTATCTGGGTCAATAAGTGGCTGATCTCAGCTTGTACGAATGGACTTCCTGTTTGGAATTGGTATTGCACTCCAATAGCTGAATTTCCATTCCCGTCACTCTCTGGGATTCTCCGCATAATAAAATAACGAAGCACAGCAGCCAGGAACTCCCCGCTGTATCCCTGAATCAGATCTTAAGGCTCCATTATGGAGGCAGAGGGAGGGTGGAACGTGTAGGCATGGCTTGCAGGGCTTCACAGCAAACAGAATAATTAATCGGCTATCATAGGGGCCACGCCGTCAAGGGTTAAGAGAGGCTAGCTCTGGAGGGAGCACATGTTGAAGTCATTTATGACTTCAGAAATTATGCATTACAGGCAAGGGCAGATTGGAGACTCCAAACATAATTACATTGATTTCTTACTGATGGTTATAAATAATGACATTTCCCCTCAGCAAAGAGAAACATAATGAATTTTTGAAGCGAAGGACACACACACACACGCGGGAAACACACACACACACACACACACTCACACGCATACACACACACACACATAGAACCTGCACGCAAATACCGCCCCCCACACACACACACACAAACACACACACACACATAAGCCTCTCGTACATCGCTGAATATTACATTTCATCAAAGCACGTCCACACACATGCATGTTCACTCTGACAATATCGCCTGCACACACACTCGGGTCGTCCAATCAGATCTCTATCTGATACCACAAAATGGACTTGATTGTGTGTGGTCACCAACATGCTCTCACAGACCCACAGAAACACTTACACAGGCACCCACACGCAAACACACCCACAAAAACACGCACATACCCACAAACACACTTTTGGGTCCACGCGCACCCAAGCAACGAAAAACCAAGGCGAAGGCTATGGTGCCAATTTCTGTGTAGAAATTCTCCCGATATTCTATAGAGATGGACACATCTACACACACACACACACACACACACACACACACACACACACACACACACACACACACACACACACACACACACACACACACACACACACACACACACACACACAAGCACAGTCCTACCGGCATGCAGGAAGGTTGACAGAGACGCCCATACACAAACAAACACACACACACACACACACATACTTTCCCTTATTGCATTGGTCCATTGCCTCATCCAGCGTGGTCTCTTAGTTTCCCCCCGGAGCCTTGGCTTCAGATGAAATGTCACTTTTAATGGAACCGGGAATGAAACGGCGGAGAAAATGTGTCCTTGTATCGCCGGCGTTCAGATGAGGAACGGGGAAAGGGGTTTCTTTTTAGATGGCACTATTAGGGCGTTCACTTATAACTGGTATGTAAGGTGGCGTTACATTCCGCCCCGGGCCCCGGCAGGACATTGGCTGCGTTATAGCCACTCTGCTGCGGAGCGCCGAGTGAACTTCCATCTTGTGCTTTTTGTGTTGTTTCCTGAATTATGCAGAGAGACGGAGGGAAAGGTCAGGGTCCGCCACAACATCTCTAGACATATTTACATCTGCTCGCTTTTGTTTTTGCCTCGACAAGTTGTTTTTATTTTTCGGGGTATATCACTCTAATCTGGCCTGGGACTCCCCGTAAGGAGAGAGCTGGGTCTGAGAGCTGAGGATGTTTCAGGCAGTACCCCCCCCCTCCCCCCTCCCCCCTCCGCCCCATTGCACTCAAACAATGCAAATGGTGAAGTACAAGACAGAGATACTTTGGAAGAGATTCAAGAGGATTCTGTTTCTGCTTACGCGCACACACACACACACGCACACGCACACACGCAGACACGAACAAACACACACATACACACATGCACACAGACAAACACACACCGACACACACATCCACACACACACACAGAACTACACATCATTTTCATCTCTCCCCTTTTGAAACATGACAAGGAGCTGATCGGCGCTCTATCGGTGCACACGGCTTTGTCGTGCCGATTCTCAGAGGATTGCTATTATATCTGTCCATCTTTAGGAGCACTTTTCTCTCTGAGATGCGCATAAATGGGGACCAGTTTTATCGCCTCCATCTGACAGCATCATAGATCCACGGAAGAGGAGATGAAGGGGTTCGGAGGCCCTGCATTGATGAATCATTCATGCTACAGGGATATGATATCGATACCCAAAGCTTCTGTGTGTGTGTCAGTGAGTGTGTGAGTTGTGTGGTTGCGTGATGTATGTTTGTGTGAGTGTGTGCGTGCGCGTGCGTTCTCATGTGTGTGGTATACAGTACCCTCTCTCAGCCTTCATGCCCTGATCCATTTCTCGGCGTAGAATATCAGCAGCATTTTGACTACAAGTGGCAGCATGTAGATCTTAGGAGCGTTTTTTCTGGATAAACAAAATGTTTGTGTGTGTATGGGAGTGCGTGCGTGTGTCTGTGTGTGAGTGTGTGTGTGCATTCTTAAGTGTGTGAGAGCCCTGTCCGCTCCATCTGTCTGTGCTCCATCAGGTCCTCTTGTTGTCTTTGGTGTTGGTTAGACTGGTGCCATGGCCCTAATCCCAAAGCTACCCGGGTATGGACTCTCTCTCTCTCGCTCTCGCTCTCGCTCTCGCTCTCGCTCTCTCTGCTTCCCCCCCCCCCCTCTCTCTCTCCCCCTGCTGCTCCACTCTGGTTTGATTTACATGGTCCTCCACCTCCACAGTCCTGTCCACATCCCTCACTCCTCTCCTCCCTCCACTCTGTCCACAGTCCTCCCCCCCCCCCCCCCCCCCCCTCTGTCCGGCTGCGTGCGTCGTGCCGCTCCACTAACCTCCTCCGTCACGCCACCGCACTCCACTCTCATCTGACAGGATCTGCTGAGGAGGGTGAAAGTTGGAGACAGCGACCGAGACCCGTCACTCCACACTCCAACCTCCGCCTCCCGTCTCCCGTCCCCGTCCCCCCCACCCCCATCCCACTGTCCCCCACTGCCATCGCCACCGCCACCCCCCCCCCCCCCCCCCCCCCCCCGCAACATCCCTAACACACACCGACAGACGCTGACATGCATCCGAGTACCGGAGAATCTGTCACCCCGTTTTGTCCTCTCTGTCCTCTTCGGCGGACGGAGACGGAAACATGTCACGGGAACGCTGTGCGGAACGCCGAGTTAAGACCCGCCGTGGCCGCGCTGCGACGGGTCCTGCACACCGAGTCCCCCTCCCCCCCTGAATCGCTCTTCGGCTCTCCCTCTGTGCCATTTCCTTTTTTCACTCACACCACAATGTCATGGAGTTGTTCTTATTTCATTCATTTGCTTCTTCACCCCAAAGAAAGCCCTCTGAATGAGCTAGTGCAGCTCAGTGCAGGGCAGGCGGGTCAGCGCCGGGTTAGCGAGGCCTTTGGTCCTTTAGCTGGGCCCAGATCAACCTGGCCGAGGAGGCGGAGCGGCCCAGCTTTCCTGAGTCTGTTTGCAACCTTCGGTTTTTTTCGCTGTCCAAAGACCAAATGAATGAATAACTGAATGCATGAATAAGTGAATACATAACAATTTAATGCGGAAACAATGCATAAATAGATGGAGGAATAACTTTACTTTATTTAAATAGATACATTTGTACAATAAACTGACGCATGGCCAGGAAAGCCAAGACTCATAGCTCTAGAGTCGATAACAAGGGTCACATCTGAGCTGTGTTGAGTCAGGTACAGACATTCAAAGTGGTAATCCCGTCCACCAAATCGCCAATAAAATGTAATTCCGCCAACAATACCTATTAGCAATCTCTAATTTAAACGAGGACTACAGGATATTAAATTATTTATATTATCGATTGGGAAAAAATATTTTTCTATTTCTTTCTAAGAAAGTTCTGAAAGAAACCTATTACCACCCCCAGAACCCTGTCTCTCTCTCTCTCTCTCTCTCTCTCTCTCTCTCTCTCTCTCTCTCTCTCTCTCTCTCTCTCTCTCTCTCTCTCTCTCTCTCTGTCTCTGTCTCTGTCTCTGTCTCACTGTGTAACTCTTCCACTAGCCCTTTCCTGTCTGAGCTGACACAGTCACCTGGCCGTCAGGTGAGTGTGTCCCGGTGCGGCCCTCAGTGGCAGGACAGACGCTGCCCAAGGTGACTATATGTAGAGCGCTCCTCAGGGGAGCCGTGGAAAGAGGGGGGGGGGCACTGGATCATATGGAGATGCAAATACAGGCATGAGGATGCCCACCGTCCCTGCATACACACAGCCTACCCAAAATATACATAAATGTATACTCGCAGATGCACACAGACACACATGCACGGATACAGACAGACACACACACCACACACACACACACACACACACACACACACACACACACACACACACACACACACACACACACACACAATCTCTCTCACACACACACACACACACACACACACACACACACACACACACACACACACACACACACACACACACACACACACACACACACAATCTCTCTCACACACACACACACACACACACACACACACACACACACACACACACACACACACACACACACACACACACACACACACACACACACAGATTCCCCCCCATCTCCTCCCATCTTGACTCCGGATAGGTTGTGTAAAGGTACTGGCCCTTTTTAATGGGAAATCATGTCAGACACAATGTCGCTTTTCCTATCCTGGCTCTGGATATTTAGAAGTCTGTTCTCTATCTAGGCGGCCTAATAAGGGCAATATGGACTATGATAACCGGTTTATGGCCTATTGATCTGCTATCGAGCCTGACTGTTGCCAGACGGCGCCCAGCAGGTGGCCTCAAGGCTTAATCAATTCATCAGACGCTTTAATCAGCAAGGACCTCTGCAGAATAGACAGACTGGATGTCCCCAGGTAATCCGATAGGACGTGCATCCCCCAGACTGTGTGTGTGTCTGTGTCTGTTTGTGTTGATCCTACCAGCAAGCCAGAATTACCCAGTAACACTGATCGCAATTGCTCTCAATCAACCTCCCTCTCTTCCTTTGTGTGCTCATTCTGTAGATTCTGCCTCATTCTTTCTCTCCCTCTCTCTCTCTCTCTCCGTCTGGATCTCTCTCTTTCTTTCTCTCTCTCTCTCTTTGTCTATCTCTCTCTCTTTGCCCATGTGTGTGTGTGTGTGTGTGTGTGTGTGTCTATTTATTTGTGTATCTCTCTCTCCCTTTCTCTTTCTATTACTCCCTCTTTCTTTCTTTGTCTCTCCCTTTGTCTCTCTCTCTCTCTGGCCACCTTCACCCTCCCATATCTTGTGTACATTGTGGCGTGTGTGTGTGTGTGTGTGTGTGTGTGTGTGTGTGTGTGTGTGTGAGGGGGGGGGGTGGGGATCTGGATGAGTTATAGTGACCACAGCTTGTGCGGCTGATAAATGAAGGTGAGTGTGTTCCTCCCCTCGAACCGTGGCCTGCGAAACAAAAAACGGGGGACACAGCAGAGGACACACACACCCAGTGTCATCCATCCCCCTTGTCTTGCCCATACCCCCAAACTCTCCCGCCGCCTGCTGCCCCCCTATCGCAGGAGAACAGCGGCCACGCTGCAGCGCTCCTCCCGCCGCCCAGCCTCGGCCCCACAAAGGAAACAATGGCAAGAGACCATGTTTTATTTAACACCGAAACACATGTACGCAAGCCAAGTCATTTGTGTTTGTTTTTTTCCTTGAAAGTGTTGTGCCTCGTTCACTCGTTCCCGAGTGCAATTCCCATGCAGCCGTGGACATCCGAATATCATTATTCGAAATGCAGCTTCAAGCCAGTCGCTTTTAGGTCGTTATTCTTAGACCCTTCCGTTGATTTTCAGGACGTGACCGTGCAATCAGAGTCTGATGTGTAGCGCGCGTTAAGCCCTGCAGCGTTGAAGAAAACTAACCGGAGACACGGTTCTCATTCGCTGTCAGCGTTGTCACTCACAGAAATGCAGAAGTAGCAGCAGCCCCACAATGAATGAGTCATCGGGCGAATCCGGTTTATTCTCATAATGAAACCAACGGCCTATTCAGGTCCCCAGTACATACTTTACCCTGTTTAAAGCACAATTGAAATCAAGTTGTTTGCGCCACATGTTTGTTCTTCCAGAAGTGTACTTCCTGGCGTGCGGCCCCTGATTGGTCTGGCTTGCGTGTCAAGAACTCCTAACAAGTAGGCGATACTTGATAAAGTCAAACACTGTGTCCCAGACTTTTGGAAAGGCTGGCCCTGTGGGACTAGATAGTAAACGTAGTTGACGTGGGTTTCTTAACGCCAAATCGATGCCAGTGGCAGGTTTTAGAGATTTCATGGCGGCATACATGTTAACGGCAAATATATACCCCTGATCATACCCAAAACACGCTCTGAATGTCTATATTCTCCAGCTGTACCCAAACGCCTCGTACTACAGCTTGTACTACAGTACCGCTACAGTTCAGTCCTCCATGCAGTCCCTGAGCAGCTGCTCCCGAGCGGTTTGCTCTAATCAAACCCAGC
>NC_044048.1:17622231-17662231 GCF_902167405.1 Gadus morhua | reverse complement strand
TCATTCTTTCACATGGTTTACATGGTTTTGCCCTGAGAGATTTATTAACAAATCCCTTTAGGGACGAAATCTGCAGATGAAAATATGTAGCCTATAGGAAACTTTCAGTTTATGTGAAGCAAAAAACGAAAATACTTTAGCCATTAACCATGCATCCATGTAGACGTATTTGTACCAAAAGATAATCACTACTAATAACAACTTGAATAGATTCTTCAGTGGTAGAACTTTTTTCTTTTGTAGAAGTGAGTGGGAGTGTGGCACTGCTTTATAAAACACTATTGATGTTTTATATTGACCGATAATAATAAGAACACTGTATTCAACCTTCATAAGAATTTACTCATCCTTTGACATGCATGTTGTATTTATAAAACGTGATATGACTACCGTCCACGAGGTAGTGTAGATCCATCATACTAATTAAGGGGACATGGTTAAAAGGGGCCTGTCTTACTCTATTCTTTGTGAGCACTTTGTATTCTGAAAATATCACGTCCTGCGACAATCATTGTTGCAGTCCTCGCCAAATATAACTTTCCGCAAAAATATCGTTTCTGCAAAAAATATCATAGAACATTTTGTTCCATTATTTATTTCATCTGTTTTCGTTTTTCATCTGGATTTCTATTTTATGAAGTCAGAAAATGTTTTCTATTGTCCAACATTTTGCCGCACAAACTCACCAGTATGAAGCCGTACATTATTATATCAAAACACAGCCGTGTGAGACGGTTCTCCTTTTAGCAAATAGCTAATAGGGCATCTAAATAGTCAAGTATACTCTAGTCATTACGTTTTTTTCTTTAACTATGCTCTTCAGAATGGATCATAGGATTTATATTTAGACTTGATATTACACTTCCTCTTGTCAAGAGACTCTTCTCCCCCTTCTGTCGCGCAAGAAGGAACTTTTTAATGCACATTTTAGTTAACAGTCACAAAGTTTCCCATGTGTTTACGGGTTATGGGTTTAGGCAATCTTCAGAATATTCCACCACCAACGAGAACACACCACAACATGAGTGTACCGCTCTGTATTTATTTGTGGTGGATGCTCAGTGGACACATTGAAGCGCTTTCACTAAGAACTCTGTTTTGTTGTGATTTGATCTGCTGGGCAGAATCAAACAATGAACAAAATGTGTAGATCCCAGAACAAAGGAGCAATCAAAACCTACCAACTCACGGAGAGCAGCCCAGGGTTCCAGTGGCCAGTTTGTGCTTTCCGGCTGAAGATAAAAGCTCAACCTAGTTCAAAAACACTTAGTTTTTTTGATGTAGCATCAATGGTGCTCCTATGATCCCAGTACTTGTGGATGAGGAGCACAATGTGGAGTTGTAAATAGTACCGAACATATTGTGGGCTGCTTTGTGTAGTGCTATGGATCGGTGGGGGGGGTGGGGGGGGGTGGGGGGGGGTGGATGGCCTTGTGTTTTTTTGGGCTGGGCCATTTGCCAAAATTGCCAACGAACAAATTGATATTCAGCTCAGGGATGCAGGGGGTTGAAAGCTTAGCTCACTAAGTATGATGGCAGGGACACAACCACAATGCTATCACACACATACACCCACACCCACCCACGCACAGGCACACACACGCACCGCACACGCAAACACACACACACTTCAGTATCTAGTTCGTAGGTTCTTCTTTCGGCCATGTGGAAGCCTGCAGAAAGCGTAGTTCAGAGATGCGCCTGAACACTTGCAATTAAAATGTATTGAGTGCAGTTGAGATGGAATAGCGGATAAAGAGATGTGCAGTAGGAATTGAAATCACTTGCGGTGTATGACACATCCTATGAAGAGGAAGAAGTTGGCATCCACTTTAATTGGCAAACATTACGTATTTAACACAATATTAACACCGTATCTAAATATATAATAAACAGTGTATATTGAGCTTTGTGTTATTATATCACTTGTTATTGCAGACTGTTAAGAGTCTAAGCATTACAGAATCAGCTGGATACTAATTTAGTTCTCCTTAATGCCAACCATCACAGTGAGAATTATTAACAGTTCCGTTAACGTAACATTTTTAATTGCTGCTTTTTCCCTACTTTGTTTTTGTTGTATTTATTATTGGATATTGGATATAGCTGAGCCACGACATGCTGACATTTGACCACCGCCTCAGTGTCGCAGCTCGATATAACTCACTGTAGGCCTGCCTGGCGCTTTCGGGACATTTACATTGGTAATCAAGCCCTCCTTTTACATCGATGAAGACAACTGAAGAAGGAAAGAAAATACACCGAAGCTGAAGATGCTGGTGCACTTTAGACACGTATTACTATCTTTAGCTTCTTTTTATAAAATGTCTTACTCTGCTGGACTCATCAAAAGTAGCCTCGCACAGCGAGACCAAATTTCGCCTCGCTCATTAGGTCTGAAAGTCTGCCGTCAGCAGGGTTTGCTGAGGGGCCGTCGGCAGTCAACCCTACTGTGCAGCCGATGGGGCGGGCTTCAGCCAGTCTGCCCATTACTGTACTTCCAAAGTAAACACCAGTTACTAGAAGTTAAAACATCTTGAGATCGAGTAAAACTAATTCCGAAGCAGCTTAAGTGTTATTGAATCAATACATTCGTTGTAGAAATGAACAAAACGCAGCATCCAGATTTCGTCATCCTCCAGTCTAGATAACACGCGTGACCCAACATGTTCGCTGATTGGCCAAGATCTAGAAGAAATCCTAAAGAAACCAGAAGGTTAATTATGGTTTTTAATTTCAACATATTTATTATCAGAACGAATAGGTGACAAACAGTCAACCGAACAAACATGGCCTTACGTTAAACACAGAAGAAATTAAATAATATAAAACAATATAAATAATAATGTAAATCGCTGTGATTACCATCACATCGAGTGCCTGGTTTCAAACGTCTCTAAAACATTTTAGAGGTAGTAAACTGAATATGGTTAAATTAAATAGTAAATATTTAAACAGCTGCTTGAGAGAGTAGAGCTGAGGGAGAGATGTTCAGCACAAAATTATTCTGCCCATGCAGCGTGTACTTAGCATCCATGACACTCATTAGCTTCCTGAAGCCCTGTTTTTCAACCATGCTTACAGGCTTCATATCTTCAGTTATACTGTACTAAATGCAGTGGTTATTTCTTTGTATCGGTTTGATTTCTCTTTCTTAGGGTTAATGGCTGAAGAGCAGATACATCTGTTGGTTGTCGTCAAACTTCGGAAGTTCGACTAGCAGTAGGGCTGGGCTGTTGGCTACTACTTTGGGGGATGATAGCATGGTAGCACAAACCCAAGCTTTCTGAGTGCTGTGTTGTGGTACCGTTTGAGATGGAGGTGGAGGTTGGTGGTGTTTCCCTTTCTACTGAGGACTGGTAGCCGACATATATTGCAGCTAATGCTAGTCTGTGCTTGGTAAGACATCAGGGAGCCTAACCATTTCCAAATAGGCTAACCCTTCAAAAAGCAAGAATTTCTTCATCTTTGGCAACAGTTTCCACACAGCTGGTTATCGTCAATTTCTGTGAGTGGGATGGGCTGGAAGCGTGCGTCATCTATCCATGGTTAGGGGCACTTATTTTGCAGACAAAACTACTCGGAACGACTCTCTTGATTACGGGGGATTTCCATGTGGCGAGTGTGTGTGGCGTCTATGGCGTACCCTAATGTATTCTGCTTGAACGCATTGCACTGACTCATGGCGCTGCGTATCGTAAATCTGTTAAAAAACATTTCACCTTTATCGGGCCCGATTTTATCACGATATATATAAATGTGATTTATCCTCCAGCCCTACTGTGGAGTGGACAGTATAGATGTCTAATCTTATCTGATCTAACGTCGTCTAATGACCTAAGCAGGCAGAACATGTGGAATAAGAAACCTTTTGGTCCTGAATGAGCAGTATGAATATGTGTGCGTAACTGGGTGGTTGAGTGTTATTTAGGTCCCCATCTTTCCCAGTAATGGAATCTGCCCGCTTGTTGCTGTGAGCAACAAGCGGGTGCTAATTGTATTGTAAGCAACATTGTTAATGGAGATGCTGCAACAGATTCTACCCATTGAATGGAATTCAAACAATGCCGTTATATTGTACACGGCGGCCATTTGCTTAAAAGCTTTGTCTCTTTGACATTCAGCAAGCTGGCACAGCCTAATGTGTGCATGTAATAACAGTTTTATGCGGTGACTTAAAACTGGAGACATTTAAGTGTTCTTGGCTAAAGTGGGGTATTTGCCATTCTTTATGATCGTTTTAATAGAAATATAAAAAGGAGGTTTTTATCATTAAGACTCCATCTTGGTTCTTACTATTTTCCACTGCATTTTTTTTTTGCCTATAATGTATTTTTTAATGCCTCTGTTACGTTTAACGTCAGCGCTGTGGCACGGTCACCATCACATTACTGTAAGGTCATGGTGTGTGTGTTTGTGTGTGGTTAGTTTATGTCGGTGAGTGTGTATATTTGCATGGGTGTGCTTATATGAGATCGGGAGGTTCCTCATGGAGAATGTGTGTGTGTGTGTTTATATTTCTAACTATGTGTGTGTGAGGTTGTGAGCTATCTAAGGATGTGTTTGCATATGTTTGTGCGTACATCTTATTATGTGTGTGTGAGTTTGCGTGTGTCTGTGTGTGTGTGTGCATCTGAGATCCTGAGATTCCCCATGGTGTGTGTGTGTGTGTGTGTGTGTGTGTGTGTGTGTGTGTGTGTGTGTGCGTGTGCGAGTGTGTGTGTGTGTGTGTGTGTGTGTGTGTGTGTGTGTGTGTGAGAATGTGTGTGTGTTTGTGTGTCTGTTCATATGTGTGTATCTGAGGTCTTGACATTCCTCATGTCTAGTTGTGTGTGTCTGTCTAGTTGTGTGTGTGTATGTCTCCATGTCTGATTGTGTGTGCTTGAGGTTGTGACCTACCTCAAAATGTGTTGGTATATGTTTGTGCGTGCATCTTACTATGTGTGTGTGAGTTTGCGTGTGTTTGTTTGTCTGTTCATGTGTGTGTTTATCTTAGATCTTGAGTTTCCTCATGGGGTGCCTGCATGGTTTTGTGTGTGTGCGTGTGCGTGTGCGTGTGCGTGTGCGTGCGTGTGTGTGTGTGTGTGTGTGTGTGTGTGTGTTCTGTCTGTGTCCGTGTGTGTGTCTGAGGTCGTGGGGTGTCTCATGGTGTGTGTGTGTGTGTGTGTGTGTGTGTGTGTGTGTGTGTGTGTGTGTGTGTGTGTGTGTGTGTGTGTGTGTGTGTGTGTGTGTGTGTGTGTGTGTGTGCGTCTGAGGTCGTGGGGTTCCTCATGGTGTGAGTGTGTGTGACTGACAGCGGTGCCCGTCGGGTATGACAGAGTGTCAGAGTATGACAGAGTGTTCTGATCCGGAGGCTGGCCCATCCTCGCTGGCCTAGCACCCCCTCAACACCCTGCAACCCCCTCTCCCCTCTCTCTTTCTCTCTCCCTTTAGCTCCATTTATCTCCAACTCTCTATTCATCTTCCCCGGCTCCCACTAGGCAAATACACTGTCTTTGTTTCTCTAACTCTGTGTCTTTTTGTTTTTCTCAAATGTTTTATCGTCTCTTGTCAGCGTATCTCCCTCTCTGTCTTCCTCTGTGCCGGTCCGTCTTGGTATTTCTGTGTATCTCCATCTCTGTCTCCTACACCGCTCGTTATTTCTCTCACTCTCTCTCTCTCTCTCTCTCTCTCTCTCTCTCTCTCTCTCTCGTGGGCCCTCTCTCTCTTTCTTAATGGAAGATGCAACTCAATTTTACGGCTTGTTCTGTTTCTCACAACAGGTATCTTTTTGCTTTTGCCCTTTCTCGCTCTCTCTCTCTCTCTCTCTCTCTCTCTCTCTCTCTCTCTCTCTCTCTCTCTGTCTCTCTCTCTCCCTCCCTCCCTCCCTCTCTCTCTCTCTCTCTCTCTCTCTCTCTCTCTCTCTCTCTCTCTCTCTCTCTCTCTCTCTCTCTCTCTCTCTCTCTCTCTCTCTCTCTCTCTCTCTCTCTCCCATCTCTACCCTCATTCTTTCTGAATTGAAGATGCAAAGTGTTCTGGTAGCTGTCAATGTCTGTAGCGATCTTTAATCAAACCCTCAATCAAATAGAACCGTCCCTGCTGCTATTTCAACCAATGCTGTAGTTAGAGTTGGCTTGGCACATGCCTTTTTCTTAAATTCTTACTATTTTTGAGATCTTACGATGACACTTAGTTTTTGGCCTTTTTCTTTGTTCTTCACAATGGCATAGTGATCAAGGAGTGTTTTTTTTCCATTATAGCTAACATAAACAATACTAAATGTAGGTAGGTGTAATCAAGCTTTAATCAAAGTATATGATGACTATTTAACCTTTTGTTATGCTGTTAGTTGGAAAATCATTAGAGTTTATCATGCTCTTGGAATTGCATTAGCGTACAACATGCATGAACTTCTATAAATATATATAACACCTATTTCTTTTTCGCCGTTTAGTGAAACCCTGCTCAGAATGTGTCCACTCTGCGAGGGCGTTGTTGAGCGTTAGTCTGCCTGTGTTTACTCGACGGGGAGCACATTAAAGGTGTATCCATGGTGTCTGGTGATCTTTACGCCTGACATCTCACACTTCACCACGTTGTGCCAGAAAAATGTAAAACCAAGACCATCAGCGTCAGCCCCGCTCCAACACATCAAGAGAGCGTTGAAACATTAGCCTTCAGATCCGCCAAACCCTGTTCGCCATAATGACGTTTTGGATTAGTAGGAGAACTCAGCCGTGAAATCTTTACATCTTGTCGTGCTTTTTGTGGTTTTATTTTTGTTGATGTTTCGTATAGTGCGTACCTTCAATAACATTGTTGTTGTGATTTCAGTCGCCACATTTTATGACATTAATGGTGTAAAAGTTTCAGCTTTTGTAAAAAATCTCAGAATTATGATAATATTCTTAAATATGCAGAAACATCAACAGAAAGGCCATTGGGAACAAAGAGACAAGAGGTGGATAATGTTTCCAGCGAGTAAGAGAGCGGGGTTTTTCGAAAGATGTAAAGTCATCCAAATGTTCTTATTATTAAGCCTTTTTTTTATCCGCTATTTTGTACTTTTTTGTTTTATATTTTCTGTGTGTGTATGAGTGTGTTTGTGTTATATCTGTGTGTGTGTGTGTGTGCTAGCATTGGTGTGTGTGTGCTTGCATGTGTGCGAGTGGTTCTGACCCCATGCAGATCATTAATGGTATTTGAGAGATTATTTAATTTAGATTCTTCTACTTATCATTTTAGCAGATAAAACATATATGGTTGTATGACGCAACGTTACTACCAACATAATGTTAGTTATTATCTTGGAAGTAATGTTTAATTGGTCACTGTTTAATAATTAATTGTGAAATTGCGAGACATAGAAGCACAAAGTAGCATAGATTACATATTTACGTTTATTCTGGATTTTACAGTACGACATACAACTCTCAAGTAAATATGTTGGGTTATTGCCAACAAAAAGTTGCCTTATGCATTCTTATGTAGGCCTATATATTGAGTTGCTGTATGTTGCATACACTTCTGTGACTGCCTGTGAGTGCATTGTTGCTTGTTCCCATCGTGAAGTAAATCAATAAACCATATCACAAACAATATAACACACTGGCAGAGCCGAGAAAAGACAATGAACAAACAAGTAGATGAAAAAACGTCTTTTGAAATAAGTGGTATTCATCAAATCGTTATTCAAGCCTCAAAGATCCTCGAGGTTCCCCTCATTTGCAATTTCAAGATACAGGGAAACATAGAGTTAACCAAATCAAGGACTCTACTCAGTGGAAACAATTGCACACTGAAAGAAAGGCTCAACTTAACCGAAAAGGCCATGATGTATGAAGTATTGTTCAGACAAATACGGGAGAAATGCATGCCGTATCTCAAAGAAAGAGAGAATCAAAAAGGCGACGCATAAGAGAAAGTCAGATAGGGGAAGGACATATATAGTGGTATAGTGTGCGCGTGTGTGTTTGTGGGTTTCAAAGAGTGTGATTTATAAAGTGTTTGGTATGCATGTTTGCCTGTCTCTTTGTGTTTCCTTGTATATTGGAGGTGTTGAAGGTGGGCTGTGTGTGTGTGTATGTGTGTGTGTGTGTGTGTGTGTGTGTGTGTGTGTGTGTGTGTGTGTGTGTGTGTGTGTGTGTGTGTGTGTGTGTGTGTGTGTGTGTGTGTGGGGCTTAGGACACTGAGGAGTGAAGTTTGGAGAGGGAGTGGGTGTATGGCAGCTGTGGCTATTTCTCTCTCCCTCTCACCTACCTCTCTCCTTCTCCCTACCTCTCTTTCTCCCTTTCCCCTCCCTCCCTCCCTCCCTCCCTCCCTCCCTCCCTCCCCCCCCCCCCCCCCTCTCTCTCTCCAGACAGTTGATCTGTGTGTGTCAGCGATGACTGATAGAGAAGCCACTCTAACTGAAGGTCACATCCAAAGCGTCTCGCTGCTGTCCTTCCGCTATCACGGCATGGAGAATATATAGAAAAAGCAGGCTGTCGGGTTTATTCACTGGGGGTCCTCCATGCGCATGTGCTTCCTGAGATGGGAGAGAAAGAGAGAGAGAGAGAGGGAGAGGGGGAGGGAGGGAGGGGGAGAGAGAGAGAGAGAGAGAGAGAGAGAGAGAGAGAGAGAGAGAGAGAGAGAGAGAGAGAGAGAGAGAGAGAGAGAGAGAGAGAGAGAGAGAGAGAGAGAGAGAGAGAGAGAGAGAGTGGGCAAGATTAGCTTGGGTTCACTGGGGATCCATCAGGGTTCCTATGCATGCAGATGATTCAGAGGAGTATAACAAGGATTAATCTTATTGCACTTATTTTCATTTTCATTGAAGACCAGGCGTTTGAATTTTTCACTAATATCCGCATGGCATCTGTGTGAAAACAAAAGTCTGTGTAGTGCCTTCTTCTGTGACAAAGGAAACGAGGTACGCGTGTTTCAGAGTCAGGGCTTGGTCAAGGGGTTGTTATTTAATTGATACAAATCTGACAGCACTACAATAGAACGACTGAAGGTGAAGAGGACGGCCATAATTCAGAATCAGCTTATAAGGATTTGATCAGTCAGATAATTTTTTACAGGAGAAATCTGTCATAATTACAAGTTGAATTTGAATATGCAAATGTCCAGGGTACAGAGTGGGGGTGTTTCACAGGGTGGGGGGGGGGAGAAAAAAGTACACAACAGGCAGGACTTTGGGTCGTTTTTTATTCTCTGACAGACTGGATGAGGACTGTGTGTGTGTGTGTGTGTGTGTGGATGTGTGTGTGTGTGTGTGTGTGTGTGTGTGTGTGTGTGTGTGTGTGTGTGTGTGTGTGTGTGTGTGTGTGTGTGTGTGTGTGTGTGTGTGTGTGTGTGTGTGTGCGCGTTGCCCCCGTGCCAACGTCCCCACCAGTCAAGTCTGGCTTGACTACAGAGGCATCTGTCTGCTGCTGCCGAAAGCCAAGCTGGCGTAAGGGGCGTGTCCCAATGTAGACAGACAGACAGACAGATAGACGGACAGCCTTCGCTAGCCAGACTCTAATATCTCATCAAGGACCATCTGCTGAGGCTTCTAGTGACCACAGTAACCTCTCTCTCTCTCTCTCTCTCTCTCTCTCTCTCTCTCTCTCTCTCTCTCTCTCTCTCTCTCTCTCTCTCTCTCACCCTCTCTCTCTCTCTCTCTCTCTCTCTCTCTCTCTCTCTCACCCTCTTCCGTGCTGTACTTTGCGGTTGTAACGTCTGACCTCTCTGAAGATCGCCCGCAGGGAAATCCAGCCCTCAGTGGCCCATCACAGCAGTTCTGCTCTCCTTTTAGGAGAGGAAATCCTGTAGGGATGAATTAGATCATCGCCGTGATGATGTTTCCATTGGTGTCTGTTTCCATTTGACAAGGAGGCTTGTGGCTTTTGTAGCCAACCTTTCCTCCGTCCCTCACCCCCCCCCCCTCTCTCTCTCTCTCTCTCTCTCTCTCTCTCTCTCTCTCTCTCTCTCTCTCTCTCTCTCTCTCTCTCTCTCTCTCTCTCTCTCTCACTCTCACTCTCTCACTCTCTCTCTCTCTCTAAATTTCTCCCTCTCTTTCTCTTGTCTGTCTATCTTTTTCTATCCATCTCACTCTTTTTATATCTCTCTCTCCCTGTCGCCATCTCTCTCTGTCTCTCTGTCAGTCTTTCTATCTATGTCTTTGTATCACTATCTCTCTCTATCTCTCTCTCAAATCATTTAAATTCAAAAGGGGCTGCATTGGCATTGGAAACATACGTTTACATTTCCAAAATGAACACAATAAATGGAGGTATAATTAAAATTATACCAGAATTAATAAGTGACTGTAGCGCCCCCCTATTGACTGGCCAGATCCCTGGTCCATCTCAGAAAGCTGACACCTAATTGTGTTGGAGATATTGGATTTTTTGGGTAAATATTTGATTTGTCCGGTTGGCTATTGTTATTTTCTTATTGCTATCGATCTGACGGATGACGGATGGCTGGCTGTGTGGACTGCTGGGGCTAATGTTGATAACACAGAGCGATGCTCCACACATTTCCACACAATAATGCAATTAGTTTTGGAATTGCTCTTTATTGCACCAACAAGAGAGAGACCCGCGATTGCAGTCTTAATGCTTAAGCACAACAATTATGGCATTGCAAAGCACTTGTGTTAAGCCGACGCCAAAAAGAAAGCGAGACTTTGTGGGTGAGAGATATGTGGACTCATAGCCGGGTTAGAGAGGATGCAAGTGTGCTGCACTAAGATTATTTGTGTGCTTCTGTGCTTCAAGCATTGTTTATGAGGCTCAAGTATAGGCGGCCAGACTGCCTGTTGTGTCTTTGAACACACTCTGTTTGCTGGACTGTGAGGACACCCGTTTAATGGATTTCCTACTACGCTACTGGGAAGCCATGCTCTTCTGTTTTTTAGATGTTGCTGTAGTGCAGCAATTAATCCATCTCAACCCCCTTTGTGTTTGCAAAATAAATGCATTCCATTTTCATTAGCGGACACCTCATTAGTGCATAATAGGAAAGCATGCGGGCTCCTGTGCTTCTCCCCCCTCCTCCCCCTCCTCATCTGTACCTGAAGGATGCTACCTGCATTACTTAACGCTCTGCAGCCTCGTTAGTCTGATCTAATTAACAAGTTACACACACACACACACACACAGACACACACACAAACACACACACACATGCCCACACACACAGACACACACTCTCCCCTCTGTCCCAACACCTTGCGTTTAAAGCGGGACCATAGGCTTCCATGGAACATTTCTTGCTGTATGAATAATTAAATGCATCTTTTTAAAATGCGTGCACAAAAAGCTAAATGCCAATAACTTGTATTTGCGTGTGTGTGTCAAAAGGGCACTCTTGTTATTGACTTGCATTTAGCTGTTTTTTTTAAAGATTTTTGTCCCTTTTTTATGAAAGAAACAAATGGTTGTTCCACTGATCTGGAGTTAAGTTTAAGGTTTGGGTGGTGTGCACAGTGTGTTTGGTGGAATCGCCTGATTTACTACGAAACGACTCGACGTGGTTCATAGGGTTCTCCTGCGGCTGGCCCATTTGTCGTTTCTCGGTTTGATGGTGTCTAATTAAATTTCATCTGAATTATCATATATTTTAGCTATTAAATAAAATAAAAAGATCTGCGAAGAAAAAGGTGAAAAATTAAATACGAGGGCATAACAAATATCTTGCTGAAGAATAATTAGATGTAATTGATTATTGACTCACTACATCTATCTACAACATCTCTGGTGTAGAATTATTAAACTGACAAATGAAAAACAACCCAAAAAAACATAACTCCTTCATTATGGCAGGGCGTGCACCGCTATGAAAAAGACACAACATCATGAACGTAGGCCGTGCCATGTGAAATCCCCTTCCCTGTGTTAGGGTGGTGGTGGTGCTGGGGGTAGTGGTGGTGGGGGTGGTGGTGGTGGGAGTGGTGGTGTTGGTGGTGGTTGTGGTGCCGGAGGGGAGACGGTCCCTGTCTACCAGTGAACTCTTATCAGCACTGCAATTTAGAGCTCCCTGGGAAAAGGTGACACTGCCCCATTTGTGCCAATCACCTGCTGTCCCTGGCAGAATAACAGTGCGGCTGACTTTTATGCCAGGAGTGCTGGGAAAAAAAGTAACATCCATTATAGAGGTTGAGGAAGGCACCTGTAACAGGTTCAATGCCACTTGTTAACTGCTCTAACAGCCTTGCTGAGTTAAGCAAATGACAGAAAACCGAGGCGCCGCCTACACATTTCTGGCAAGCGCTGTCTTCCCCCCAATAATTTAATTACGCATTGCCGTGAATGTGCCTGTGTTCCTTAATGAGGAACTTCTATCTTAATGGGAGACTTGTCAATAATCAGCCCATGTTCTGAGCATCAAAGAGTCGCAAACCAATCAAAATAGACAGTGACACCCAAGGAACTAGCAAACATCTTTATTCATGACTTCAGCTCAAGCAAGAGATTATTGTAGGACTGCATACATCAACCTAGTTCAGTTTAGTTACAAGTTAGAATAGTTTACAGTATGACCTTCAGTGACAGCGCATCGATGCCATACCAGCATCATAAATGCTGACATAGCTCCCGTTCACTGTCTGTATATGATATGGAGTATTAAACCATCTGACAATAACTGCTCTCAGACTCAATGAGGGAATGAAAATAGCTGGCCGGGATATTCATGATGGGACTAAAATCAATCGCCATATCTGATTGTAATTAAAGCTGTTCCCAGAGCAGACTGCTGAGGGGCTACACGTTTAAGAGGTCAATGAAAGACAGGATTCCAATAGCCGTCTAGCTCAATAACAATGAAATGGATATAATGGGACTCTGGGGCTCCCCTCTGTGCTGTAGTGTATTGGTATACTTTCAACATGCTTAAAGGATACAGCTGCAATCTGCAATGCACTAGAGTGGCCTCACGATGTATTGCAGTGCTTAAGTGCAGGTTGGAGCCATTTGGTCCTTTGTCTGTACGGGTGCATACAGGAAGCCAGCTGGGCCAATCACACGTACTCAGGCCCAGCTGCTGGCCAGCTGTGACATCCGCTCAGATCAAAGCCTAGCCACATATCACTGTATGGAGAGACACTATATAGGGGACCCGGAAAAACATGTCATTGGGAGGGAGAGATGGTGAGAAAAATATATACGAGATGAAGGGTTTTAACGCTGTGGACGCCTTTGGTGATGATTGTCCTTAAATTCAGAGTCTCCAGGCGCTAACTAATAACGATTTTAATTAATACTCATTGTCTGCAGTTTTTCACGTTTATATATTCCATTTATAATATATTAATTTGAAAACTATTCATTCAAATAAAAAAATCCATATTCAGATAGGATAGGTCGAGTTAATGTCATACTAATTATTTATGTATGGAAATAAATGTAGGGCACCACTTAGTAAAAGCGCCAATAATGCATTCACACTTCTCATTTGTTTTTTTAATCTGCGTTCCAAATAATAAAATCCAAATACTGGCTTTTTTTTAAGTTAGCTTAAAGTATTTGTAAAAATAACCTCCAATGTTCCATGGCTATTGTACCGTGAACATAGTTACACGAGTCCATTCTACTGAATAGTAGGTCACCCGGAAATGGTTGCTGTAGGTTTGACTCATGTCCCTTTGAAACAAATGGAAGTCACATTCCACTGAAGTCTCCTGATAAAAGGAGTTTTGTTTACCCAAGTGAAAAAAGAAATCCTCTCAGTGCCACTAGTGTGGATTTCTGCTCTCCTTGTTTCTTTGCCTTCCCTCCTACTGTTTCTCTTGACAGTTTGCTGCAAACACGAGACACGGAGAAGAGAGATGTTAACGGCCTTTATTTTGCACATTTGTCTTAAATCTTCCTTCTCTAACGTCTCAAGGTCCCACGGTGTTCTCTGTGCTTGCGTTTATGCCTCTCTATTTGCCATCCCGTATCGACGCACAGCCTTATTTACATCCTATCCAACAACACAAGGTAGCTTCAGTGGGCACTCACTACCAGACTCCATACATGGTTCACCCTAAATGAGTCTTCAAACCCATCCTCCCCAATGGAGGGATTTAAAGAAATCGTAGCGACAAGGGGAAAAGTGAACTGCTTTGCAATCTTAATCATTTGTGTTTTTTCAACCAACCCTGCATCTGGGTGCAGTGACATTAATCAAAGTGAGGGTTCAGTTTTCAATGCTCAGTATTGATGGATGAGTGTAATGAAACTAATGTTAGTCTTATGAGAATCTGTCTTTGTTTCAATAAAACCCCACTCCCAAATGGTGAGATAATGGCTACTTGAAATGATTTGTCATTGCTTCGTTTTTTTAATGTTCTCTTTCTTAGTAATTATCAGATTTCTCTTCCCACATGGCTGTCTGTAGACGAAAACAGTGACCTATGCAGGTTCTCTCAGGTTCCGGTGCTGTCATGGAGCTAAGCCCTCTGGTACACTAATGATCGTCAGGGCCCATAATTTACTTCATTTATATTACATGACCAAAAAGAAGGAGGCCATTGTAAGGCATGTTAATTTGAAGCGAACATGTTGAATAATAATTAAGATGGCCGCTACAGTACCTAAAGGGCACAAGCAGCAGTTCAGCGTGGGAGTGACTGAGACTCCGTCTGGAAGGGAACAAAGGGAAGGCACCGAGCACCTCTCCGAGACGATGCTCTCTGTAGTGGTCGGCGAGTGTGTGCTTCAGTGACTCTAATTATAAAGAGAAGTGTCTCTTCTAGATTAGAAGAGATGCACAGACCGCCGGTGACAGCCAGACCATGTAATAACCGCCGGAGTAATATTTTTTGGCCAAATCCTCCCCGGAACACCTCACGAAACAAAGACGCTCCGTGTGGCTTAAAGCCTTAGACCAATTCCACGCATTGCTGCTTTGATAAAAACGGACACAACTCCCACAATGCCTGGCATCTTTACTCTGACAATTAGGTAAAGCGGTGGATTATCGAAGCGGCAGCCTGACACACCAAAAAATCGGTCCAGATTAAATTATTCCTGTCCCGTGGCTGCGGCCGTTCGGTTTCTTGGGCAGCCGGCCATGTAAAGCGGCGTGCTGGACCGCTCTGACTGCTGAGGAGGCAAGATGCTAGGGATTTATTTTTGAGTCATTCCATTTTTTCTTTTTCTTTCAGTTCTTCATTTGAGCATTTCTTGACAAGTCTATTATATAAAAATGAAACCTTCGGGAGCTCACCAACAATGTCCTGGTGAATATTTTATGAGAACAATAAGCTGGATTTACTGTATTCTCCATCACCGCCAGCCCCTGCACCGGCCCCTTTCCTCTGATGGGGGCTTACCAAATGATTCAATACTCTATAAAAAAAATACTAGTATCTCTCTTCATCCAACCTTTAAACTAAGTCAGATCTAATCCACGAGTGCCTCTCACGAGTCAAGAGTGAGAAGCTAAAATGTCTTGTGAAAGTAAAAAGGGTTTGTTTTGCCCGTCTAGTACCCACAGATCAATGATTACTTTAAGAGAGCCCTCTCCAGGTAAATCGTGAGGGAGATTAGAGGCTTATGGAGTTATGGAGACTCATCATTTTACACACAGGGCTGCTCTCAAACATGTCTACTCTCAATGTCTTCCTCAGTGAGAATAGACTGGCTGTCTAGGGTTGAGTGCGTGTGAGTTGTGTGTGCATGTTTGTGTCTATTTTTCTGTGAGAGCAAAGGTGTTATGTTTGGATACTGTTATTTTCTTACTTTACTCTCTGTCCTAACAAAAATGGAATTTCAGTTGCAAAATAATTTAAATTCACTAAGAACATTTGACACAACAAACAAAATAAACCCATCCCTACAACCCAAACTCCATCACCAAAGCTTGAGTAAGCTGTTGAATGTCTCTGAGGATGCACAAATGCTATGCTTCCCAAAATGGAGCAGTTGTAGCAGCGAGTGTCTCCGGCGGGCTAACGATGTCTCCTGCACCAGGGTGAGGGGTGGCCACTCGGGGGCTTGGACTGTCACACCAGGGCCGGTTGAGAGTGGGCCTGTCAATGAAAGAAGAAGGTGCCATTAATAGTAAAGAGTGCGGTACCCAACTGGGTACCCACCATATATAATCGGATGCATATGGTGTCGTAGGTTCAGGTGTAGGTTCAGGTGTAGGAGTGTAGGTGTTGGCGTAGACCTAGACACGGCTCGAGTTATTGGTATAGTGTACTTTACTGTGCAACCTGTTGCATGTGCAAGTATCAACCAACATAAACATAAATGCAAATGTGCCCTGGGGGACGAGTGTGGCCGATAAGGGCACACTCTGTGTTGTAACACCCCCAGTGTGTGTTCCCCCCCCCTGGCCGCCTTGTTTCCCTTGCAGGACATCACTTCTGCGTCCGTCAAGTGCTGAATCCTAATCGTCCGCTAGACAGCGTGAGTGTCAGCTTCTTACTCACTGCTCTGTCTCCCTGTGTTCTCTCATCCGCAGATACCACCGTGTCATCACAAAAAGGTAAGGCAACGCACCATCAGTCAGCTGTGCCCCCCCTCCCCTCCCCCCTCCCCCCCTGTTGCTGTGTCTCATGGGTGTTGTTGTGTTGGTGCAGGTGTGTGTGGGTGTGTGTGGTTGCTCCACGTCGACGTTTGCGTCGCCACCAGCAATCACCCGCATTTGACTCACGAGGTGAAACGGATTACGGGCCGTTGATCTTCGTTTTTTGTACTCTGATTGCTGGCGGGTGTTGCTTCAGAACAACCGATTACAAAAGTAATCGTCGTTTTTTGGATCGGAAAGTTGATTCCTGACACCCGCCGACTCACCAGTGTAAATGTTGTCGCTTCCCAGCGGTGAGAGACAGCCTCGGTTTGTTTTGTCCAACTTTTTTTGTCTGTTACAGACTAATCGGGAAGGGTGCTAACTCACACACACGCACACACATCTCATCTCACTCTGTTCGTCTGCATATGCAAATGAGGGTTCAGATTGGAATGTGTTTGTTTTGTGGAGAGGAAATCTAGCGGCGACACGCAGAGAGGGCAACCGCGGGTCCGTGGATATGTAACGACGGGGTGTGCGGATTTGTTCTGTGAGGGGGACGGGAAGGGGGGCGGGGGGGTACATTCTGAACAGCTCCACAGTCATTGTTCAGTGTGACAGTGTTTACTGTTGCAGGTGTATTCAACACGACACTCGCTACACTAAAGATAATAACAGACGGTGTGAAACTCTGAAAGCTTTGTAATCGTGAAAGTTTGACAATCAGAGTTTGAGAAAGCCCCCGCTGATTTTTGTTTAATCCGCAGGGGTACTCTGATATTTATTTTCTTCCAAGACAAGAAGGGAAAATTGGAATAATGTCTTTTCTCAACGCCTTGATCAAATAGCTTGGCAACTGGAAATTGTTGGTTTTAGAGTATACACGTTCCAAGGCTGACAGCCTCCAGATTTAACCAAAATCATTGAGACCGCTGGGAGGGTATGATAACAGGCTTTTGAAGGGATTCGATCCACCTCCTAAACAGTTTATTTATCACTATGAGTCCTTTTCGTTTTTCCACAAACCTAACCCCTAAGGACTTAAAACGCATAAATGTTCCCAGGCGTACGCAAACATCACTCAGAAGTGCTTCCAGGAAGTAACAAAATGTTTAATCTGTCTGATCTCTCTCTCTCTCTCTCTCTCTCTCTCTCTCTCTCTCTCTCTCTCTCTCTCTCTTTCTCTCTCTCTCTGCTCGGCGCAGAGAGACAAGGTGGTCACAGTTAACTGATCAGATCTGCGGTAGATAGATACAGTACATCTGGGTGACAGGTAACACCCACCTCTCTGCTAGCCCTTCGCCCACACACACTCACGACCCCCACACACACACACACACACACACACACACACACACACACACACACACACACACACACACACACACACAAACGCAGGAGCGGTGTGCTGTTGTTGTGGGGCCCGTGCTTGTATGCGTGATGACTATGCGGTGTGCGGTGCTGTCAGCCAGAGCCATAAAGGTAAATGATATGGCGATGGCAGAGCCTCGCTGGCTGATGAATGTGGATGGGGAGCAGAGGCTGACACGCTGTACATCATCCCTCCCTCCCTGCCGCCATCTCTTGCTCCACATATGCTTAACAAAGGTAGAGCGGGAGATAAACAAGGTGGTGGCGCCGATGCCACCTTACGGCAAATGGACGCCCACGGGACCTAGCTCCTTCTTAGTCTAATGTGTACGTGCGTGTGTGTGCGTGTGTGTGTCTCGTTCGTGCCTTCTGTCCCTCAGACCGCCTCCGGTGGTTGTCCGTGCCACGTATGGCCAGAGTTGTTGAGCGGTGTGTGTACGTGAATGTGTTTTCAGCCACATGATCGGACCGCCGACCCAAATGACGTCCTCTGCCTAAGCGGAGGTGCGTACTCGGGAACGTTTTGAAACGCCGATATAATAATGTGACTGCGTCAAACATCTGGGTCGATTCGGTGTGCCTGGAACACGGCAAGGAACAATAGCCAAGTCTGCACTGTTTCGATTTCTTCTTTTACAACAACGCTTTTGATCGTTGCAAACTGCAACGATGTGTGTGTTTGTTTGTTTGAGTGCGGAGCTGGGAGGTGAGATCCCGTCAAAAGTGGTCACTGAAAACCAATAAGGAGACGCATTTAAATGCCAGCTGTGAACTGACTCACACAGATCTTTGCACATGTGATAGGATCACCTATGACGCACGCTAAGGCCAGATGTGAACAGGGCCTAGCTGCATTTTTTGTTTTGTATTTGGTTGGTTTATAAGTGGTTGTGTTTGTTTGTGTCTTCGTGTCTTTAGGGGAGCACTCACACTAGGCCATCTGTACCGTGCCCTAGTCCGTTTGACACCTCTGCACCCCTAAAGTCTTGATTGTTTGGCTAGTGTGAGCACGCCAACCGTACTCAAGTACAGTTAAATTCCATGGCCTGAGCACACTTCGGAGAGGTGTGCTCAGGCCACGGTACAGATGCTAATGAGCCGACAAGCGCACACGCACGGCTACGCACCCTGAGCTGGATGACGTATAGTCCATACAACCCTTCTTTCCCATTAAACAATAAACATGGCGGCAAGTGGTTCACAAGTGGGTTCACGTTGGTGCGATGGTGAAGTTGAGTTTTTGACCAAATATTCCCCGTTCGTCACAGTGCAGGCTTTCTTGGTTCACTGGAGAAGGCGGGGCTGCGCACAGTCTAGACCTCTTTAGAATAATTTGCATACTCCCGGATGTTTTTATTTTTTTGTGAATGAATACACCCGCATGCAAGAATAAGTTCACGTCTCAGTGTAGGCTACAAACACGATTAACTATTTATGAGCACAAAAACTTCAACATATTATTTTTTTGCTGAACACTCTCGTAGATCGCACCATCTTTCAACGTCTTTGATTAATACGACTGCATCCCCTTCTCTCACATGATCAGCAGCTCGCTGATTTCACTTTCTCTCCAGTTAGAACTGCTCATGATCATATCACTGCGTTGTCTCTGTGGAGACAGCGCAGCAACAACTCTACCCAAACCCTGGAACCGGGGACCCGTCACATTTACAACAGAATGAAACCCAATTACCGCCAATGTGTGCAGGGTCCAGGAGGGTAAATTGGGGTTCTAGCTCAAGCAGGCAATTTACCTCGGGGAGTGTAAACGCGTGGACCGCGTGCATAAAACGGCATGTCTGGCAGTGTAAAAACACTTAGTGAGAGAAGGCTGTATCCGAGCAGAACGGCTCCCAATAAGCAACAAAGTTATTAATGTTTCAATTGTGTTCTCTGTGTTGTTCTACTAAGCAGCGGATGCTTGGTGATGACGTATTACGATGAGGTGATGTATGTACAAGAGGCAACTGTACTCAGGCCCAGTTGAGATTGCCTAGTGTGAGCAAAGGCCAGCGTTACAGCGGGGGGCGGGGGGGGGGGGCATTCGTAGTTGAGTAAGGTACAGACGGACAACGTCAAACGGTACAGTGCGCCCTAGGAGTCTGTGGCCTTTTGGGTCTGTCTCTCTGTGCCTCTTTTTGTGTGTTGTTTTTGTCTCACTTGGTCTCTGCTCTCGCTGACTAGAATCTGTCTGTGTGTTCCTCTCTTTGTGTTTGGTCCTTTGTGTGTGTGGGTGTGTGTGTGTGTGTGTGTGTCTGTGTGTGTGTGTGTGTGTTTGCGTGTGTGTTTTCCAATGTGTTTGTATGTGTTCCTGTCTTTGTGTGTGTGTCTCTGTCAATGCTTTGCATGTTTCTGTTCTATCTCCCACTCTTTGTGACACAATCCATGGCCAATTGGTCGCAAACCCACAGATCTGTCCCTTAGACGGTGACACAAACATATGTGGACACTGTATTCATTCATACAGCTTGTTATTGATGGCTCTGCCTGCCAGGTACAGAAGATACGTGGGACCTTGAGTTGCTGTAATATAAAACGATATCGACTGGGCACTTGTACTGGGTGTATACCCCATGTGTGTGTGTGTGTGTGTGTGTGTGTGTGTGTGTGTGTGTGTGTGTGTGTGTGTGTGTGTGTGTGTGTGTGTGTGTGTGTGTGTGTGTGTGTGTGTGTGTGTGTGTGTGTGTGCATGTTCGTGTGTGTGTACCATCAATAAAAGTAAATATAGTTGTGTGCGTTTTGTGTTTGTGTGAGAGAGAGAGAGAGAGAGAGAGAGAGAGAGAGAGAGAGAGAGAGAGAGAGAGAGAGAGAGAGAGAGAGAGAGAGAGAGAGAGAGAGAGAGAGAGAGAGAGAGAGAGAGAGACCATGGTGGACACCTAACCTTTACAGTTCCATTCACCAGAACCATGACTAATGCTGAACCTCATTATAATCTAACCCTGTCTGTGTTTTCTACTTCAATTGAACATCAACCCCCCACCTCCTCCATAAGCACACACACACACACACACACACAAACACACACACACACACACACACACAAACACACACACACACACACACACACACACACACACACACACACACACACACACACACACACACACACACACACACACACACACACACACACACACACACACACACACACACACACACACACACACACACACACACACACACACACAACCCCCCTACGCCAAACTCAGCCTCTTCCACCCGCTAACCTTTTGCCATCCCCCTACTCAACCAGATTATTTAGATGTGTATTTATGGCCCCGCCCTGAACAAAAAATTGCAACAAACAGCCCAGCCTGGGGAAGACATTCTTCTAATTTCATTTTCCAAATACCAGTGATAAATGTATCAAACAGAGCCGAGTCTAATCGGGCGTCTAGCGCGGTCACAATCCGTCACGAGCCCTTCTCCCAACCAGAGCCGTGGGTGTACTGACGGCAAGCAAAGCTCTCTGCTGGCAGGAGGGCAAGACAGCGTGCGTATGAGAGAGAGAGAGAGAGAGAGAGAGAGAGAGAGAGAGAGAGAGAGAGAGAGAGAGAGAGAGATTGAACCTGAATTTAAACATCTCTTTTACTCAGGGCTCGAGATGCATAGGCTGCTTGAATCTCCGTGTGAAAACCCATCTAAGACATATACACGATAATGATATATTCATATGTCTAGGCCTATCCATAAGCAGGAAATGGAAAAGAAAATAGTCTTTCTCAAAGCAACTCAATATCTAGCTGTGGTAGAAAAGGCATACAAAAACAATCACACACTCATGGACTGTGACACCCTCTGTACTCTGTAATTACTACCAGTTTATGAAAGACCCTCCCCTCTCTATGCCCGTATACCACCGCACCAGTCATCACCTGCAGCAGGCCCGGCTCCAAGATCCACCGCCAATTATCCCCCTGGCTTTTAGCACTCAGCCAAATCGCTAATTTAGCAACCCCATTTATTTTATTTGGCCCAAGGACACATTTTTATGAGAGAAAACCTCTGCTAGGCTCTGCCTTTACCAGGCAACACTAACTCTGTATGAATGCTATCTAGGACATGCAATCATCCTGATGAACAACAATGCTGGATATAAGCTGTGCTACCTGGAAAAAGACCAGAGCCAGAGCCACAGAGCCATAGACCCCGGTCTGAAAACACCTCTGAGCGCGCTGCTCGCTGACTGGAGGTTGGCAGCAGACCCTCCTGTATGCGTCCCAGTGGCCCCTGATACAATACCGTCCCAGGGCAGTGCCACACATGCACTACCCCACTACCCCTACATCAGTGTCTCTGTTGTTTCGGCCTAAAGACAACGGACACGTAGTGATGATTAGCCCAATCAGCTCTCTCTATCTTGTCTCTATGTATCTCTTGCCTTCCTTCTTTCTCAAGGAGAGAGAGGGGAGAGGGAGAGGAATTCTACATGCTAATTGGGTCAAAGTATCAGCTCTAACGAGGTCAGCGTAAAAGTCCTCTGCATGAATCCTCATTTCGGCCCTGCCACCATGAAGCTAACCACAGTTCTGTTGATGTTTCCTTTGTGTTTAGTACAAATGGAGCATGCATTTTTTTCATATTGAGAAACACAGATCGATGGTCCATATACTGCCTTCTCATGCATGAAGAAGTTCTGCTTTTGCCTCATCTCCAAAGCCCCCACCTTATCAATGCTGATATTTCTGTCTGATAGGGTTGGGCGATCGTCTACAAGCCTCCATCGTCCGATTGCGTCCCCTAGCGATCGTCGATAGTCTATCTGATCGGCTGGGGTGGGGAAGTTCATCCGGAGTTCATGTAACTCCGGATGCAACAACTCCTTTCTACTAGTTTTAGGTGGTTTCATTGAAGCCGTCGGATCAACCTCCGACAATTCAACAGATTGTAACTAATACATTTTTCAACCGTTTCAACCTTCGTTCAAACCATTGAACAAAAAAACACACCAAATTTTTTTAAAAGCTTTTTTTCAGAATCACAGTTTTAGTTTCTTAACGGCATAGTTTTCAGTTGCTCTCATTGATTTCCGTTGACGCCAGAGCGTGAGGAGTTTCAGGCACACACACACGCAATAGCTTCGACATTCTCTTTTACACACACACACACACCGAATGGCTCTGCCATTGTCGTTAGACACACACACACACACACACAAAGTTTTTCAAAGTGACATGCAGCGGAGTTTGAAGTCATTTCGCCGTGGGAGCAGACCGGTAGGTTTCGAGCCCCTCTCCTCTCCTCTCCTCTCCTCTCCTCTCCTCTCCTCTCCTCTCGTAGCAGTGAGTGATTACGGCAGGTCAGCTCTACAGAATGCGTTTACACCTGTGCCATGCTATAAAAGTAGCCACCACACCACACACAGCACACCACAGCGCTGTCTATCTGGCAATAAAAAGATGTATTAATAATAATAAAAAAAGCCTTTTCATCTGCAACTTGAGACGATTGGCAATGGAATCCATCTATCGTCGACAGTCCATAGAATCGACCATCGGCCCATCCCTACTGTCTGATTCCTTTTCTGATTCCACCCTCATTCATTTCCTCCATCTCTCTACCTTTTAATCATCTACCACTTTGATTTGAAGTATCAGACCATCAGCAAACTGTGGCCCATGTTTCATTAGACATTGCTAATGAAAACATTCTCTAACACAACTCTCAATTAGCTTTGAGATTAATTGCTACTCTTTTGGTGACAACCAAAACAGCTTTACTTGTTCAAAGGATGTTTGATGGTTTCTATCATTGCCCACTTGTTCTCCAACCACAAATAGTCTACGCAACGCAACATAGGTCAAGCATTATCCTTAATGTACGGCCACACTGCACGCGTTACGCGCGTTAGAGGCGTTGAAAATCTGCATTTTTGCATAGGGAACCATTGTGCCGTGTTCCGATATCCATACTTCCATGAGTACACTTAAACAAAGTACACTCTCCGCACTCACGTGCAATAATTTTCAGATGTCAATGTTGTTCCAAATCGAATACTCCTTGGTGCACTAACCGGAAATTACGATCACGATTGCCGCCGCGGGTCCTCCCCCGCAATAAACGTCCCGCTTTGAACGGTGAACTCCTTACGCCTAGCAGCTATAAAAAGCTATAAAAACTACAAAATGACTCTATTAATGCAGGCTATATGGAAAATACGCCGACTTTGGCTCAGCCTGGCTCCGCCCTCTTCCGCTACGTAGCTAAGATGGCTGCCGTTGAGTACGAAAAGTGCCACACACTTCGCGATTTGACCGTTTTGAGTACTACATCTGGGTCCTTTCAGTGCACTTATTTTCGCCCGATCTGAATCGGAACGCCCTACGTACTCAAACTTAGGCTAGTAATACGGATAGTATTGATATTGGAAAGCGGCACGTTAGGGGCGTTAGACGAGGCATACGCACGTAATGAAGCATTTAAACGCACCAAAGCGCCCAACGCACCAACGCACCAACACGCAAAGAAAAAAGAATTAGCCAATCAGCATGGAGCTTGACCCGACGTCACTGGCGGAGATTAACGAGTGACGCTTGCACAGAAGCATATGGCGGACATCTTTCTTTATTCTGGGTGGAAATAGTAACATAGTTACGCCATTAAAAGCGTTTATGTAAACATTTTTAACGAGAAATGTGCATTTTACTTTCAGAATGTTGAATGTGAAGGATGTTTGGTTTGATAGTTATGACGAAGAGGGAACGCTCCATTTACTTGCATGGGCAGCGTCTTTGGTTGCTAAGCAACCTCAACGTCTTTGGCGGACTATTTCTCTGCTGATCACTTCGAATGCTGGAAACACACCAGACACACCATGTGAAGTTATTTAACCAGATTATTGTTATTTATATACGAGATTATTTAATCTAACCCGATCTAATCTCTATCATGCACCCAAACACGGCGGCGTTTGGGTTTCCTACCTCGGACTCCTAATTCCAGCGCAGCCACAGGCGCGTTAGGCGCGTTGAACTATTTTTGTGACACACAATGATCAAGCGCCAAGTTAGGCGCGTTATGCGCATTTTTTAACGCGAGTAACGCGTGCAGTGTGGTCGTAGTATTATGGTGCGACCACACTGAACACGTTACGCGCGTTAGATTACGCGAGTAACGCCCCTAACCTGACGCTTGATCATTGTGTGTCACTGCCTACGCAGCTAGATGAGTCCGCCCAGCGGAGGTGTCTTGCTTCGCCCTGAAGGGGTTTATTTTCAATAATGACCGGCGACGTTTTATACATTATCCCGCTTATTACACGATACAATAACTTCACATGGTGTGTCTTTTTACAATTTATTCGTTACCAGCATTCGTAGTGTTGATTAGCAGAGAAATAGTCCGCCAAAGACATTGACGTCGCTTAGCAACCGGAGACGCTGCAAGTTACCGGACTACTACCCATGCAAGTGAACAGAGCGTTCCACGGCATTGAGAAGACCCGTGTAAAAAGGCCTATAATATTTCTGTTTACGGCATAGATTTCTCCTATGATTAGGCCAATAAAGCAATGACTTGAAAAAAAACCCACAAAAACACGATCAAAGGCCCGGCCCGAGGATAGTGGTGGGAAATATCGGCCTGACCCGGCCCGCGGGACGGCTCGGGCAGAGAATCTAAACTCTAGTGCATGACATCCTCCGTAGGCGCTCACAGCTGGGTGAGTTGAGTTTCACCACCTCCGCATCGTTTCAGCACACACTGAATCGATAACTTGGTCGTCCATGTTCCTTCTGCTTCTGTGCGTCCTCCGTCTCTCAGGCAGTGACATCGGGTCAAGCTCAACGCTGATTGGCTATCGCGGCTAAGGGTCACGCGTTGGCGTGTCTAAAGTTCAGTTTTTTGAACTCCGCGGGTTGGTGTGTTGGGCGCGTTGGTGCGTTGGGGGCGTTATTTAGGTGCGTAAAACACGTCTAACGCGCCTATGACACGCTGCTTTAGCGCGTGTAACGCATCTACGCGCCTAAACCAATGGCTACCTATGCAAATATGCCGATTTTCTACGCCTCTAACGCGCGTAACTGTGCGTTCACACGAAACGCGACATTTGTCGACCGTTCGCGTTGTCGCCGAAGTTTCGTCGCGCCACAAATCATAATCTGTTGCTGTGCAAGTTTTTATCGAATTTGTCGCGCCACAACAAGATAACCACCACATGTCTTTACCTTTTGTGGAAGAGGGAGAGACGTCGGAGAACCCAACGCAGTCTATTCATTATATTGTAATGACCACGGCAGAGGCAGTGAATGAAGTATTGATTAGACAGAGATTTATTAGATAGGCCTACCTAATAAACCGAACACACAAGACCGGAAACCATAGCAACACCGGTAAACAAACCCCGAGAAGCCCAATCCCTATGACAGCTCCCCTCGCTACGGCCATCCCGAGGCGCACAGAGCTTTTGGCAGTGATGGCAGAGCTCCGTGAGTCGCAAACGGCAACAATCACTTTCTCCTCCATGCTGCAGTTCACCCCGGACTGCACTGCCTTGAATTTGACAGTTGAAAGCTGATTGGCTGTTACGTTACACATGTCACTCAGTGGCCACGCTGTTGAACGCTGATTGGCTGTCATCACGCAAAATTCGCGTCAAAGTTGAAATATTTCAACTTCAGCGAATTTGTCGCCCCACAAATCCTTGTGAACGCTCTCGCCTGTGCACGGCGAAAGTGTGGCGCGACAAATCAAAACTTGGCGCCGGTTTTCTCTTGCGATTAATTCGCCCGATACGCGTTTCTACGTTCACTTTGTATGGGATTTTGTCACCCCATCGCGTTTGGTGTGAACGCACAGTAACGCGTTCAGTGTGCCCGTACCAAGAGAGGAGAGATGTATGCATGGATAGATGTATAGATTTTAGGGACAATCCTATTTATTGTCCGTACATTGTGTCGGCTAATATACTATCCGTTTTGTTGCATACATTTAGAAAGTTATGTATCACAGTAAAGATTGTGTCTCGTGAAAGAAGGTTATATTAAAGGCTGTTCCATATAATTGAATCTGTGCTCATTTAAAGATGGTGTGATAAAGGGATGATTTCTTCGTTTCTCTGGCACAAAAGGGAGAATAAATAACAAGAAAAATGTAATAATAAAACAAAGAAGCCATCACGCGCTTGTAGGAAAAATTGCACTTTTAAACATCCGTATCGGTAAAAGAAACTGCATACATACATTCATACATACATACATACGTAGATGGACAAGGAGATGCAAAATGCAGATATCGGGAAAAGTGTGTGCGTGTCGTTTTATCAGCACTTTAACATACATGTGCCGGCATACATTAACATGTGTATGAGTGTTGCACTCACACGTACGGCGGTCAATGCTGATTCCTCGGCACGTCGTGGCCTCATGCGGGGAGCCGCGGTTAAGCACTGAGGCTGTCGATAGGCCACAGAGATAACCGATAGATAGCAGCACGTTGCGATGGATTCCTGCGCCGGGCTTAATCCTGAACGAAGGTTCACATGCTCTCTGCCCTCTCGGCTCGCTCAAGCTCCGAGCCCTGCCTCGCACTTCACCTTGGCCATTCCTTTAGGGTCACTCGGGTGTCTCTTAGCCTCAGAGTCTTGTCTCTCCACCCTCCTCATTGATCACAGGCCCCTGCTTCATCCTCTGCCTCCACCTCCTCCTTATCTCTTTATCTGTTTTTTTTTGCATGTGGACCCCAAGGTGAAGGCAGGTGTGCTTGCAGGGGGAAAGCAGCTTAGCGGTAACACGGCTAATAAAGTCAGGCCCCGTATGGCTCTGGGATGAGATCAATGGCGGCTGCTCTGCGGAGCCTGTCAGCGTTTAATGATAAAATGAAACATTATGACGCCGGTTTTGAAGAGATGCATGCAATGATTTGCGGCGAAGCCCTGCTGTGCACACAGATCCATGGGCACGTATGCACAAACACATACACACACACAAACACACACATACACATGAAAACACACACACACACACGTGTAAACACACACATATACACTCATGCATACACTCACGCATGCGAACACACACACACACACACACACACACACACACACGCACACGCACACGCACGCACACACACACACACACACACACACACGCATGCAGGCACACACAAAAACACAATCACACAAACATGCATGCAGGCAAACAAAAACATGCACATACACATCTATGCAAACATTAGACATGCATGCAGTCTCATGCAAACACACGCACGCACACAAATAATAAATCAAACCTGCACATGTGAATACACATCCAACAAACATACTTGGCCCCTCCCTCTGTAGACAGGGCCCATCCCGCGGGTGATTGATGTCTGTAACATGCCATCAAGGGTATACAGAGCCGAGATATGGGAGGCTAGGCTAATGACAGAGATTTAGAGAGACAGCTACCAGCTATTGATTCCCGCTGTGCGCGGGAAGGTGAAGGGGGACGGGGGAAATAGTGAGGCAGCATGAGGGAGATTTAGCCTGTGATGAGCAGAGAGAACGCAACTCCTCTCTTTATTCCCGATACCTGCTGTGATCCAGAATCTTTTCTTCCGCTGCGTCTAATTTCAAAACATGATGGAGCGTTCGATCAATTGGACAAGCTTGTACAGAAAAACCAAAAAAAGACCACAGACGTGTCAGCTCCAATAAAGTCCAATCCCTGGCTTTCTGGTTAACAGACCCCGCACAGCGCTGTGTCTCAGGTTGTCTTTTGCGTCGCACATTGGGCCATTATTGTGTTGTCTCCGAGGAAGACCTGATATTTTCTGTGCGTTGGAATGCTAATGCAGAGACCGTTGAGTGACAGGGCCAGCGGTCGGGTCAAAGCGCCGCTTGCTTGTCACAGCGAGAGAGGGCAAGGACTGGGCGAGGCCTCCCCAGGCCCGTTAGCAGCACATACTAATTTACCTGTCAACGTATGCAGAGGACAGAGACGGCCGGCGACCGGCGACCAGCGTGAAGCCCCCCCCCCCCTCCCCCCCCCCCCCCCCGCTCTCTTTGTCTCGCTTCCTCCACTGCTGTTTTTCCATTTATTTCCAACCCGCTGGTTTTCTCCCACCTTCTTTCCCTTTCTGAACGCCTCCCCCAGTACGTGTCCGTCTTTCCTTGTCGGTTTAGAAACACGTTGTCGTCCGTCTCAAACACCGGTCCTTGCCCCGTCATCATTTCCCCGTCTTTTTTCATTTTGCCTGTAAGAGAGGTGAAGGTCATAGTCCTAACCCTGTCCTTGTCTAACTTGCGGCCAATCGCTCATATGGGTTTTAAACTGCCAAACCTTTCACGTCCAATAGGGACTTTTCAAACCTGAAAACGCTCCTTTGAGATCCCAAGTCCCTTGACACTGAAAATTGTGTTTTAGTCAACGACGGCTTAATTTTGTTTGAGTGTTAGTGCCAGAGATGAAGAAAAAAACTCACCCAACACATTAACAGACTTTGTACCGAAACATATCTCAGCCTCATTAGGGCAGTCTGGCGACGAGACCTCAGATGAGAAGGATTAAACAAGAAGTGAACTCATCAGTGTGCTTCAAATCCTTCATAGGGAACTCCCGCATCTCAGCAGGCAATTAGATGGATGAACTCGGATGATCTTGATGAATACATCAGTCATCTGATTGGGTTATGCATGTATTCCGTCCACTAGGATGCAGCACTGCTATCCATTAGAAGCTCCCTCCATCGTGGGTCATGTCTGAGACTCTGAGTTGACTGCTTTGTGGTCTTCGAAAACACTGGCTCCGGCGTGGGTGACGGCTCCATTCAACTCTTTATCAGGTCACTATATGCCCGTGTATATGCTGGTTGCTGGTAGATCAAAGTGGTGGGCCTGAGCTCGGGGAACGCTCTGTGTGTGTGTGTGTGTGTGTGTGTGTGTGTGTGTGTGTGTGTGTGTGTGTGTGTGTGTGTGTGTGTGTGTGTGTGTTTGTGTTTATGTCTTTATTTTTCGGCATGTGTGATTGTGTGTGTTTGTATTTGGTTCTTCATTTGTGTATATGGCGGTAGTCACAGGTGAATTTACACACAAACACACACACATGCTCACATGCGTGTATGCATGTGTGTGTGTCTGTGTGTGTATGGTCACATGTGTCTTCCCCAGCCCATGCACAGCGCAGATCCCATTGAGTTAATGACTCTGTCATGTTTGAACAACACGCGCCATTGTCCTGCCGCCGCCCGGGCCGACTCACTCACAGACATCGTACATCTTCTCCTCTGTTTGCTGACGAGCCGGTGGCGGGGGGGCGGGAGGGCAGGGCCCCCCCCGCGGGGCTGGCATTGCCGGGGAGGCGGGTGGCATATTGCACCCAGCAGGACGGCTCGGCGTGGCGCGCTGCAGCGGCGGGACCGGGCCAGCTTGGATTAGCTTGGCGGGGGGTGCCGCAAAAAAACAGGGAGGGACGGGCAGAGAGGGGGGGCGACCACACGCGAGAGTAGGGTACACGTCGTCGTGGTAACAAAGACAGGGAGGAAGACGGGATGAGACGGAATGAGGGGTGCGGGGTCAGAAGGAGATTGTATGGAGAGAGAGAAGGGGGGAGAGAAGTACTTGGGAGCAGTGTTGTGTTAGAGGCCGTGTTCCCATGCCAGTGCCAACTCACACTCAATGAGGCAGTAAACCTGTTTGACCTCTGTACCGTCATACGCAGCAGACACCAACGACGGTCGGCGCTACGGGGCAATCGTTTTCCCTGACGAAAGTCACGGTACAGTCTTTGTCTGCTCCTATTGCGTTGGCTCTGCAGGTATGTAGCGGCGGATGTGCTTTGTTTTACCTCTGAAGTTAGCTCATGTGCATATAAAAATGAAGCAGCGGTAATGAGCCTACATGCGTTTGTCACGGTCCCCCAACTCCACAGTCACACTAATTAGGCAGGCCCTTTCTGTTTACAGTTTCGGGCTCTCGCATAGTCCCGTCAACCGCTGAGAGACGTGTCACTACGGTAACGGCAGATGGGTAGTCAGACTGCAGGGAGAAAATAAGTAAATTAGATTAAATGTTAAAAAGTAGAAATGCCGGGGACCAAAAAACAGGGAAAAGTAGCCAGTTTTCCGCAGACAGACTGCCGCTGAGAAATTATCTTTTATGTTTCTTCAGGGTGGATTCTTTCTGGAGGAGTAGTGGATTCTGTCCAAAAGCATGTTACCAAACTTCAGATGCAAAGCCTATTCATTCCATGACACCATGGTGGGCCAAGAAATTGAGCTGGGGTTTGAACAAATTGGCTTCGGTCTAACTAGTACAAAGGGGAGGAAGAGCGCTCCCCTTGAAATATCCCGTGGAACGATTTGATTGAATCCCACAGTCCAAACATGTATTCCCTGTGAGTGACTTTATATCACTTTTAATGTGTCATAACTTTTATTCGGTATATTGACGTTGCCGTACAGAATGTGAAACAGAAACAAGATAGAAAAGAAAGAAAGAAAGAAAGAAAGAAAGAAAGAAAGAAAGAAAGAAAGAAAGAAAGAAAGAAAGAAAGAAAGAAAAGCAAGATAGGACTAGAGAAATGTGCCGGGGACTCAAACACTAGAAATTCCATTTCCTTGCAACACTCACTAAATTCGCCAAGAATAGCCATGATAAATTGTCCCCCCCTGCTGTGAGACCATACAGAGAATATGGCTTGGACCGGGCTGGTGAGTGGACAGCTCCAAGTTCCCTCCACTTCTCCCAGCGTCTCCGGAGACCTCTGTGGGTTTCAGCTCATTAGCTACCCTGGGGGTCCTGCTCAGTTGGGGTTTTGTCATCGCCATGGTAGCCAGAGAAGGCCATCCTCCTGAGTGTCGTGGGGGGGGGGGGGGGGGGGGGGGGGGGAATGGAGAGAGAAAAGGAGAGAATCCTTGAAACACCAGCAGAAGTGGTGGAGTCCATGGTTCTGTAACAAGAGCAATTACTGGCTTTTGTTGTTTGTCAAAGTAACGCAGCCAAACAACGATAACATTCACTTTATAGGGCCTGACGCTGAACAGTGCGACTAAGTCAAATAATATTGAGCTGCATATTCACCATGACATAAAGGTTAGTATATTGATAGAATAAAAGTGATTGTATCTTATGTATATATCCAGAATATGACATACAATACTTTCGGCTCATTATAGAAAACAAACAAAATTGTAAATCAGTGGGCGCACAACTACTGCCAGCAATAAGTGAATCACAACTAACTGCTCCTCACGCTCAACACAAATCATCAACAGCAAGCAACTGTGCGATGCCACATAGATCTCCGGTCAGCCTCTTTCCCCCTGAGACGAGCCAACAGGTAGAGGAGGTGGGCGCCCAGATGGGATGCTCTCAACTCATTCCAAGCAGCAGAAATCAGCACTTAGTCATCAATGATTCATGCTCCCAAGTCTTTGAAAAGTAAACACGACTTAGCCCATTAAGAATCCACACAAGCCATGCGGTCGGCCGTAGTAGCACACGTGATGATTCCAAGAAAAAAGCCGGTGGGAAGTGAGGGAAAAGCCTGCTGCCCCTGTGTTATGGAAAGTGGGATGGCTCATTAGAGAGTGCTTATGTGTGTGTGGCAATCCCCATAAGCAACATTACCTGGTGTAACGTGTGCTTGAAATGGAGGGCTGAAGATGACAGCAGAGGAAGGCAATTAGAGTGGCAGCTGCTTGCAGGATGTTTAGAGAGGTGCTGTGACATCAACCTCCCCCTCCCCCCCCCCGCCCCGCTCCCCTCGGGTCCTTTATGTCCGTGCCCTTTGGACCCATTAGAGAGACCTTCCTCCATCTCACTTTCAACGTCTACGGTTTTCGATGGTTTTGCTCCCAGGACACCACTTCGGTCTTTTTTAGTTTTGCCACTCACGTTTTCCTTTTTTTCCCCCTTCACTCTTTAAAACTCCATCCCTTGCTGTAGCGTACCTATAGATTAAGAGCCCCCCCCCCCCCCCCCCCGAGGTATGTTTGTTATGCGTCAGGTTGAGTGTACACGTGTGTTTAGTATGGTCACGTCTGTACGTGCTGAACTCAATTTCATCCCATTCCCTACATTCGCAAGTATTCACAAATATATTTGAAAACACCCTTTCGAGGATTCACATGGCGTGCTCCTCATGGCGAATGCTGTGGTAGTTGTTGTTGACCATGGTATGAACCAGCCCAACCATCCCATGGTGATTACCGGGGCCGGTGGAGTGTTTCATTTTGCTTTGATGTAGTAGATGTTTGTGAGGCTTTTCCTTAAGCCCTATCGGAGTAACTATCTTTCTCTTTTAATCACGCTTCTCTCTCTCTCCGTCTCCCCCCTGCACGTCTCCCGCAGCCAATACACCAGAGATAGCCATCCGAGTACAAACAGCATCTGTCCTAGAGACGCCGTACGTCTGTAATCGCTCTCCGGAGAGCCTGCCGTTGAACTCAGGAATTAAGTGACTTTTTTGCATCGATTTGACTTTTAAGCAGAGTCGAAAGACATGGATTTTTAGTGTGTAATTTAAGACATTTTAAGGGGAATATGATTTTTCTTTGAAGGTCAGATGAATCCCAATTATAACCTTTGGCCTATGTTTGACACCGTTCCTCCATGTGTATTTTTATTTCACCATTTTTCTTTTTAAAGTTTAGCAGCTTAGTGTTGAAGCATGTATTTGGCCACCGAAGGGCATAGCATCTGGAAACTAGGAGGAAGAAGACACACACTGGAACTGCCATCTGGATGAGAGGCATACTTTCTGATGGGTCTGGAACACCCCGTCGTGTCACAAGTCACATCTCAGCAGTTTACTTACTACGGCAAAACAAACAACCGCATCAGTGCAATAAGTACCTGATAATTTGAGACTTTTGAAGAAGACTTCTCAGAATCCCATTTCCACTGACACCCACCCCTTTCCTTCTCCTGCGGAGATCATAACAGTCATTTATTTACTGGTGAACGAAAGCAACACTTAGCTAGTGGGAGAGCGGTGTACACACATCGGATTTGATATTTTCTGGCAGGTTTTCAGGCCTATGGAATTATGTTTAAGTGCAAAAAAAGGCCTGCAAGGGAAGCGTTGGAGGAACACCCTGCTGGATTAAAAGCTTATTCACAGGTGTGTGTGTGTGTGTGTGTGTGTGTGTGTGTGTGTGTGTGTGTGTGTGTGTGTGTGTGTGTGTGTGTGTGTGTGTGTGTGTGTGTGTGTGTGTGTGTGTGTGTGTGCGTATGTGCGTACGTGCGTACGTGTGTTCGGGGTGTACGTGCATGTGCATTTATGTGTGTGTGTGTGTGGGTGTGGGTGTGTGTGGGTGTGTGTGTGTGTGTGTGTGTGCATTATCAATCCCCTTGCAAGGCTCCCTCTTTCAGTGTGTAGTGATTCCTGTGCTCTCCTCTGGGCCTAGAGAGGCCAATTAAAGCCATCAGGCTCCGCGAGGGTAGCTGAGCCTCTGTCAGAGCCCCCGGAGCTGGGAGGGAAAATGGCTTAACCCTGCTCTCCTCCAGCCCCGACGTCACTCAGAAACCCGAGCACATTCAGAGGGCAAGATTAGCAGATGTTGAGACGGTTAATCCGCGATCGTGGGGATTAATTTCATCAAGAAAAATCTATACATTTTGAAACACTGGTTCACGGGATCTAAATATCAAATTTTATAACAATATCATCATGGCAGAAACAACGGCTTGCACAATCTCTCTACCGAGAGCAATCTCATGATGAAATGTGGGGCGCTGTTTGCATTTTTTAACATTTTCGCTGACAGAACTACCAATTGAATAGAAGAGTGTTGTGCAGATGAGATTTCAAATGTGTCCTTACCGTAGCGCTGCCGCCCCACGTTCCGGGGGAATCTGGGCCCACGCAAGGCCTCTTCCCACCGGGGGTTATTACTGTACATTTGTCCTGCAACCTTCCACACTAATGTTCCTCTATCCTGTGATATGCCCCACAATGCTCTGGGGCTCTCTAATGCAGGAGAGGAGCAGCTGTGTCAGGCCTTGTTACAAAAAAAGAGCGGAAACGAAATACATTCTTTCCTCGCTGTCCCTTCCATTCCCTCTAACCCCGCATCCTCCTCAACAACCCCCTTCCCCCTGTGGCCCTTGAAAGGGGGGGGGGGGGGCAGGGGGGGAGGTACCACAATATAAATTGAGCCCCAGCTGTAGTGTTTACTCTACAGTAGGTAATAAAGTGGCATTCCCTGACCCCTAGACTTTAGAATGTAGTTCATTAAAGAGGCAATTTTTTCTCTCTCTCTCTCTCTCTCTCTCTCTCTCTCTCTCTCTCTCTCTCTCTCTCTCTCTCTCTCTCTCTCTCTCTCTCTCTCTCTCTCTCCCTCTCTCTCTTTCCCTTACCCTCATTCTACTTCACTCTCTCTCCCTCTCAGTGTCCTTCTATCTCTCATTCTATCCCTCTCTCTCTCTCTCTCTCTCTCTCTCTCTCTCTCTCTCTCTCTCTCTCTCTCTCTCTCTCTCTCTCTCTCTCTCTCTCTCTCTCTCTCTCCCTCTCTCTGTCTGACTGCCACCTATCCTCCCGAGTGAAGTCCAGGGCCTGGGGGCCTCCGGGGCCCCGATTAGGAGGAGTAACAACCTGGACACGCATACACACCCACACCCACCTTTTTTCCGACAGCCTTCGGAGCTCTCTGCGGTCCCTATTTATCTCCCTCAATAGGTAATGACACAGTATATATATAGTATAGTATATATTATTCACCCCATTCTGCTCATCATCATCGATGGCAATTTAATCATTCCCCCCTGTTCCTCCAGTGCCCCCCCCGCCCTGCCCTCAATCTCTACATCCACGCCCCATCTCTCCTTTCCTCTCTTTCACACTCTTAATGTGTGTGTCTCTCCCCCTCCATCTCCCTCTCTCTCTCACACTCTATCTATCTCTCTGCTCTCAGTCTTTCTCTGGTCTCTCCTTCACCCCTCTCATCTCCTCTTTTCTCCTATAATTGTGTCTCTCTCTCTCACTTTCTCTCTCTCCCTCTCCTCTCTTCTCCTCTCTCAATGTGTGTATCTCTGTCCCTCTCTCTCACTCTCTCACTCTCAATCTCAATCTCTCTCTCCCCTCTCTCTTTTCTCTGGTCTCTCCTTCCTCCCTCCCGTCTCCTCTTTTCTTAATGTGTGAGTCTCTCACTGTGTCTCCCTCCCGCTGCTCTCTTCTCCTCTCAATGTGTGTGTCTCTCTACCTCTCCCTCTCCCCTAGTTGTGACCCCCCCCCCCCCCCCCCCATCCCCCTCTGTGTTTCCCCGTGCCGCCCCCCCGGGCCACTGGGAGTCAGCGGTGCGTGTAGCGGTCAGCGGTGCTCATGGGTAATGTGTAGATCATTCATCCCGTGGACAGGTGTGTAATAGAGGCGGGAAGGAGTGTGAAGAGAGACGAGGACAGTGGGAGATCTCTGGAGGGACCAGAATCAATTTCACTGGGAATCACCGGAGCGGAGAGGCAGGTCTCTCCCTCTCGCATACTCTCTCTCTCTCTCTCTACCTCGCCCTCAAAAACATGCACATACATCCGGTCCTTTTTTTCTTTGTCTCGTCAATCTGCGAGTCGCTCATGACACGAATGACTACATGACTGTCATTATTGTTGTTTTCTCTCGTCCACCTTCTCCATCCTGCCGGGCCGAGCAAGGACGTGAGAGTCCTGCGTTCGCTTCTGCCCAACCAGAACGCCTAACTCTCACCCACGCCCCTATCTCGCCCATGCAGAGAGGCCAAGGGAGGCATAGCGACCGCCACAGCTGGATCTGCTGATGCAGGCATCCAGACTGGGACTTGAATGGGAACACATATTCAGAAGGGCCTGGATCACACGCACACACACACACACACACACACACACACACACACACACACACACACACACACACACACACACACACACACACACACACACACACACACATACACACACACGTAAACATCATGCCTCTTCTGTAACCAAGGTTAATGGGTAGCCTCACGTTTGTTGTTGTTGCGCCGGCCAGGTTGTTTCCAACAGGGACCCATTCAATGTAACACACAGCTAGATATCCCCGGGCCCAGCAACACGGTCGCTCCTAACACATGTGAAGCGAAAGAAAGTGACACCCCCTGACTTGGCAGATTTGAGGTTCTCTGCCATCAGAAGATGTTCATCTTAAGGCTGACTTGTGAGAGTACTTGGGGGGGAAATGTGTGAATTGCAGCAACAGGTTCCATTTAGGTTCATATCCATGCTGTGTGTCACCCTGTACTGTTAGTTATGGCTCATTGGTTGAATTGAATGATGGCTTTCTTTATCTTTACCTCTCTGTGAACATTTTCCTTTGAAGAGGGTGATAAAACATGTCTCTGAACGGCAGGAAACGGGCCGGAGCTGGATATACTGAAAGAAATGGCCGCTGTGGGTTTTCTACCCTGCCGGTGCAGAAGGGATACATACCGCCGTAGTCTGCCCTTTTATTGCTGCTATTAATATCAGTTAAAGTTGTAATACCTATTTATAAAAACTTTAACTCTTTCGCCTGCCCTTAAAGTGAGTAGAATTATGAATCTTAGGGGCTGAACTATAAAAAGGCTTGTGCATGCATTAGTAATGCACTGCCACTTAATTTGCAAGATATCACTCGGAACAGGCTTGGTGAAACTGGAAAATGGCCCAAAGGTTTAATATTTGGATGTCTTTGGAAACATTAAATACTCCAGCTGCATGGATTAATATTCTTTGAATAACTGTGTTGAAACATTGCCTCCGCATTGTTGTTGTGTGGCATGGATGTCTAGGCCTGGCTGGTTATTAGGCTATAGACCTTTGCAGCGCGTCTTCCAACCCCAAATTAGATCTGTATGAAATGTGTAAACTCAAATGATGAGGCAGATCCGATGTACACAGCAGCCTAATTAGTCTGTTTAGATCTCTGAAATGCCTCCTTCTGTCAGAGAAGCTGTAGAGGGCAAACAATTCTACTGAAAATCTACAGTAAAGTTGTCTGCACATATGAAGTCCTACCACTGACCAGAGAATCAGGTCTGGACTTTGTACAGAGTTGCCTGTAACACACAACAGGAGATGTGTCTGTGTCAGACTTGTCTCACATACTTGAGATACGCAGTTTGCTTTAGGTGTGGGGACAGGATGTACAGGATGTACTCACTGGGTATTCTCCAGACAATTCCGTGATCTATTAACACATGGGCTCAATCAGACATTAGATGGACTCGTGAACTGGCAGGGAACAGTCTGTTTTATGTCCAGTCCAAATAATTCTGAGATTTTGAGTTCTCACTTCTGGGTAATGACTAGATAAATTCAGGGTTGCAGTGCATGCGTGAAAGGGGCTGCAGATTAGTTATCACAGATCAATCATTATACCCTTCAGGAAAAAGGAAACAAAATAATTATTCCCAGTTTTTGGTGGTAATTCCCAAAGCATTTTACCTGCATCTTATGTCCTTTACATTATATACTATACTATTATATACGTTGTTTTGATGTCATTTCCCCAATGTCTATTAATCGTCTATTTCAAGGTCATACCAAGGACCTCTTTTAGACAACTATTTTTCATCGTAGCTACAAATAATTTGAATACAAACAATTGAGTTGAAGACAAATGCGTTCACTTGCAGCTTTCTGCATGTTCCCCTTAAAATCATGCTAATAATCTGAGCTTCAGCAGATACGCGTAATTACCACCAAGAACAGGGCAGGCTACCCTAAATGTATGCCCAAAAAATGTGAACTAGCATGTGTTATGCTGGAAGGAGCAAAGCATGCCCGATGAGATCCCTGCATTTATCATTAACATCTTGGAACTTGTATTTAATGGTCAGGTTATTCTAGGTAATAAGACTAAGGACCCTGAATACCATATTAACTAAATTGATAAATTAGCTTATTTTAATCACAAATTTGCACTTTAAACACAGCTCTTAGCTTAGTTTTCCCACGACGAGGCTTCAACATGAGAACCGGCTCTCTTCCCCAGTAACACACGCATTTGACATTTCCAAGAAGTTGCAAAACAATAAACCTGAACAGGCTTCTTTGCTTAACTCAGTCTTGACCTTAGCCAACGATAAGGAAAACAAATACACCGACCACAAACAATAATTCCCTGCGAGATGTGGAGCGATAGAGGAGAACATGCAGTTAGGAGAAGGCTGCAGGAAGGCCTCCTAGATGCTATCACCCTGACGAATGGCTCGACGTGAAGGGACGGGCCCACTCAACCTACGCACGGCGAGATCTAATTACAAGGCAGCTGATAGCAAACAGGAAATTTGAATTAAATAATGCTTAGGTCATCTCCAAGAAAAACTGTTTTAACTTGAACATTTGTCTTCTAAGTTCCTTGTTTGGGGAGGCTTAAGATACTCAGACTAGATGTTCTTTGTCCACGTTGCCCTTTGAGAATCTCTCTGAGACAGGGGTGTGTACGTCCCCAGCGTTGTCTTCACACTTATCCCTTGGCTTCAGTTCATCGCATCCTCTGTCCCTGTTTTGCATTTTCTATTCCTGTCCCTCCCACCGCCCGCACCATCCTCCTGAAGATCTCCATGTGTACTCTTCTGGGCTTTGGGGCCCGGGTGTAGAATCAAATATTAACTCTGTTGGAGGCGGTTGGAGTGGGAGGGGACACTCAGGAAAGAGGACAACGCCACCGGGTCCTCCCCCCCCCCCCAACTCCCCCCTGCACGGATCCACGGGGTATTACTCATGTGCGCTTAATGCTAGCACGCCTTGGCACCTGAGTGGGCCCAGTCCTGGCACGGGACGCCAGCAGACAGGTCCCATCAAACCTTCAGGGAAATGTTGGAGCCAGGGAGTGCGTGCGTGCGTGCGTGTGTGTGTGTGCGTTTGTATGAGGGGGGGCTTGGGGGGGGGGTTCATTATTTATAAAGCTGTCAGATGTTATGCTTGTCTTATGACTTATCTGGTAATAATTAGTGAGGATGCGGAGGTGGTGGAGCTGGGGTGGAGGGGCCGTGTTGGAGGCCTGGATGGAGCTGGAGCCCGGGTGGCCGCGGGGCGTTCTGTGTGAAACGTGTTGCGATTCCAGCAAGAGTCAATCATTCATCAGACACAAAGCACCGCCACCGCACGCGGCGGTCACGCACGCAGCATCCTTCATGTGCGGGACGCGTGTGTGGAGATAGCACGCGGGAACGCACGAGGAAAAGGCTTGAGAACTGAAATACGTGGAAAGTATTAATTTACAACAACATGCTAAATTGGATTCTTGAGAAGAAAAAAATCCCA
>NC_044048.1:17614731-17619731 GCF_902167405.1 Gadus morhua | reverse complement strand
GGGGGTTTCATCAGGAGGGCAACCCACTGAGCACGACCTTGAGGAGGTGACCCGGGCCGTCCCGTTGAACAACCCGGCCCATTACAGATCAGCCCTCAACCGCTGAATAGAGAGAAGTCAACTTTGGATTTCTCCCACAAATGACCCACTCCCCCCCCCCTCTGCTGCTGCGCAGAAAGGACAGACTTATTATCTTTAGTGTAAAGAGACAGGCTGAGGGGAGGGGATGGGGGAGAGGGGGGGAGAGGTACAAGAGAGGAGATGGGAGGCAGAGACACCGGGAGTGGATGATTTCCCCTGCCGCTACTCTTTGGCTGTAAAGAATAAACATAATAATGGCGTTCACCTATTGGCATCCTCCCTCCCCAGTCAGAGTGGATATTACTATGGGTGGCTCAGCGCGTTGTTAACCTGCTCCTCAGCCAGTAGTGGCCTGCCCCTGTGACAGAAGCTAGAGCAGGACAACACGCCGCTTGTGCCTGGAACCTCGATTTATTCATTTAGTAATGTATTTATCTATTTATTATTTCACAATTTTCATCATGTCTCGTTAATGGTGCCTGCGGTAATTACACCCTGGGTTGGGTTTGGGGGTGAATATGCTGATGCTCGTATTAAGCATACTTAGAGGTGCATGAGCAATGTTTTTCGGGTTGTTGTTTTTTCTTTGTTGTAGTCGTTGATAATAGGATTTTGCTAATGACACTAGCGGTAATTGCAGTGTGTGTGTGTGTGTGTGTGTGTGTGTGTGTGTGTGTGTGTGCGATTGTGTGTTTGTGTAAATGTGTGTGGATGTGTTAGTGTTTGATGCTGAGCATGCACCTGCCATCTCCAGAGATCCTCATTAAGAGCACTCGTCCACTATACCCAGATACCAGCAGAGGGGCCACAGAATCATTTTAACTTCAGTGGGATTCATAATAGGCGCGTCTCTACAGAACCCCGCTTCCGCAGCCAGGTGGCAGAGAAGCTTACACATTTCCACACCTTCTCACCGCCCGTGGCAGATGCACATAATATACGTCTGGAATTCAATTTCAGGTGTAAAATTACAAAATAACACTTTCTCCTCCACGATGCTTTAAAACCAGGGTAGTGGCTAATGTGCTGCGGAGCACCGAATCGCCTTATTATCCATTAGCTGCCTGCTGATTCAAACGAGAAAATGAATACGTTGAAGATGAAACAGGAACGTGTACATCTGATTCACCGTCGAGGGACCATGCATACTGGGATCAAAGCCCCGGTTAAGTTGATCATATGTAGTAAGTGGAATGAGATGTGTTCCAACTGTACGTGTGCGCGCATACAAACATACATACACACGCACACACACACACACACACACACACACACACACACACACACGCACACACACACACACACACACACACACACACACACACACACACACACACACACACACACACACACACCCAGTGGCACCGTCATGCGTTTCGCAGGATTACCTCCACCCACGTTTCTCATCGCAAATCAAGAATCAGGTGTGTAAAGCGAATAGGACGATGGATTATAAAACTATTAACAGACCTTTTTTCGGTGGAGGAATATTTTCGTTTCTCTGCGGTCGGGGTGTAACGATTCATGCGATGCATCGATGAATCGATTGTCAGTCCTACCGATTCAACTAAATCGATCTGCTAAAATAAATAAATAGAATGAATCGCTCTGGCTACACCAATAATCGATATAAATGCTTTAAATCGTATGAATCGATTATGATTAATGTTTTAAGACTTAATTACACGTTTATTTTGTGAAATGCAGCTTGGTAATCCGTAACTCTGTCATCAGCTAGTCAGCCCATTTTTTCAACTTTCAGAAGAATACAGAGTCTCACTCACATTATTGCATGTTTATTTCACGGATATAGAATTTTGGTTCAAAGTTACTGAATCGAATCATTGGTTTACAGAATCAAATCGAATCGTTCCAAAAAAAAAAAATTGTCCTTGAATCGAATCGCCACCTACTGAATCGTTAATCGAATCGAATCGTCTGAAGCCAAAGATTCACACCCCTACTCTGCGGCCATCCACGGCCACTGATTGGTCAGTTGCCATGCCATCCTGCCATCCTGCCCTCCTCCCCCCTGCGGCCACAGTATGGCGGCGGCGGGTTTGTAACCCATCGTGGAGTTAAGTGACACACTGTGTGTCCACTTTCTTCTACTCCGTCACTCATCTCCCACACTCTCCTCTAATGCTCCGCTTTTTAACGTCCGTCGTCTCTCCTCCATCAATCCCACATGTACCCACACGTACACACACAGGCCCACATGCACATAGGTGCACACGAACACACACATCAGACACGCCGGCCACTGTGGCAGTCCTCCTGCCTTTGAAGGGAAGTGAAAGGTTAGGAGCGGTGATTGTTAGTCAGCCTGTTGAGGCCTGTCAAATGACTTTAAGAAAGGTCATCTCAAGTTGTGAAAAAGAACGAGAGTGAGAGAGAGTCAGATAAAGACACAGCGAGAGAAGGCGTGCAAGAGAGATAGAGGGAGTTATAAGAGTCTCTCTTAAGATCCCTGTTTTTTTATTGGTTGGGCTCTCAGTCTCTTTAATTTTTTTCCATGCTTTGATCATTTCTTTTAATTTTTCTTTCGACATGTTGAACACCATACATCTAGGGCAGCCGCAGAATGACTTCTTACACCGTGCTTTCCAAATGAATTTTTTATCACCGTGTATATCATATTTCTTTTTTTTCCTCTTTTTCGGCTTTCAAATGTCTTTACTTTATGAGATGTTTCTGGGGGGAATAGACTGAGCCAGGGATCCCTTCTGCCACAATGCCTTCGACTGGCTTCCCTTTGTGTGCCTCGTGGAAGGGATAACGATCGTACCAGAGACAAAAGTCGAGAACAAGAGGGGTGTTAGTTGGTACGTGTGTGTGTGTGTATGTGTGTGTGTGTGTGTGTGTGTGTGTGTGTGTGTGTGTGTGTGTGTGTGTGTGTGTGTGTGTGAGTGTGAGTGAGAGAGAGAGAGAGAGTTCACAGGGAACAGTGTGAACCATGTCAATCTCTGATCAAGCCCGCTTTTTTTTCCAAGCCAACTGAAAAAGAACATAGAGAAAGATAAGGCATGTAGTGAGTAAAAAGATGGCAAAGACATGCAATAGAGAGACTTTAATAGTGGAAGAAAGACAGGGGAAAATTATTTATTTCTCTCCTGTTGTGAGCTATAGTTCTTCTTATCAGTGGTGGTTATGAAATACATGTTTAAATTGAATTACATTTTCAATTATTTTGTATGATTTTTATTTACGATCATGCGTGCGTCGGTGTGTTGGTGCTCGCAGCCAACAGGGAAGATTATGATTTTTGTTTTTTTATATAAAACTGCATGAAAACAATAAATGTTCACGTTAATCATTGTTTTGTTCTTCCTGCAATTATCGAAGCCACATCTTAATTATCGTTACAAATTGCACACTGACAAGCAGAGTCTGTACTCCCCTATTATTGCCCTGTGTTTATTCCTTTCATGTGTTCCATCTCTCTGGCTCCATTGATTCTGTATTTTGACATGACATGTTTTTCCAAACTCAGAACCAAAAATGTCAACACTTTCTTTGGTTGAAACCATGTGGAATATGATTATGTGATCACTTTTCACCATCGAAGCGATGTCCGGACTCTTCCCCCTTGCGGTTGATGACTTTCCCGGACACTGCGTCTCCCATTTGTCCTCTTTCCTGTGCCTGGTTCCCACCAGAACCGAGATTGCCATTTGGCCGCCATGGCAACCAAGACCCTCATCCCTTCCCCATATCCGCAACAGCCTTGTTCACCCAGAAAATGTCATGTCTAATATTGACTCATTTTTTGTATGAAAGTTTAATAAGCTATCCAAGAATATAACAGCCCCCAAACAGCCTCGGTCTTTAAAGGGTATATCTGCCTTGAAACGATCCACCTCCTCCACTTCTCTCCTCTGTCCTTCCTTCCATCTGTGATTTTATCTTCTTTCTGTCCTTTTCTTTATTTTATCCAACAACAGGTTCTATCTGCCGGCCTCCGTTGGGTGTATCCTCCACCATTGTACATTCATCCCGTTTCTCCCTCTTCTCGTCGGTCTTGAGTCTTCTCCCTCTCCCTGATTTCCTTGTCTTTTCCGCCTGACCCCGGCCACGCTTTGATTGATGCCTTCGATGGCGCGTCGCATCCTCCATTACTCTGATTGGCTCATGTCTCAGGTGCTGCATTCACAGAGGGGAGAGATGGTGTGTGAAGTTAGGAGCGTGAACCCAGCCGTTGGTTGAGGTGATGTGTGAAGCTGGGAAATTTTGGGGGGGGGGGGCCCACTGAGAAACCAAAATCACCGGAGTAAACGTATCACATGCCCCTGTCACTTGTGTCCAACAGAGCACTCACATGTCCCCCCCTCCGATTGGCTCCAGATACAAAAGTCTACGGCAAAATAAAGCAAATTGTACGCACCTACTGTACATTTAAGCTGCTGTTGAACCCCGGGGGATCACACTCACACAAACACACACACCCACACACCATCGGCTTGTATCCCGAGAGTCCCTTCATATAACAGGAGGATCTATTTGGATTAGCTTCCACTCAGATGTCTGCCTCGCCTCTCCTCCATGTTTGTTTGGCCACGTAGGGCTGAAGGATCATTGGGAGGAGAGGAGAGCCATTCTCTCTCTCTCTCTCTCTCTCTCTCTCTCACTCTCACTCTCACTCTCACTCTCACTCTCTCTCTCTCTCTCGGTCATGTCTCTCTGTGGACGTGCAGAGTAATTGCAAACGGGGTAGTGGATTGGTACTTGAGCTTTATCAATGGAGCTCGTGTGGCGCCTTGTCCCTTTCAGTGAGCTCCCAGCCCCGGCCCGGTGATCCATCGGAGCGTTGCTTTCATTACATCACTCTCCTTTTTATTCTCAAACTCGCTTCAATCCTCTCTCTCTCATTCTCTCTCTCTCTCTCTTTGTCAATTCTCCTTCTACTTTCTGTGTGTGTG
>NC_044048.1:17597231-17612231 GCF_902167405.1 Gadus morhua | reverse complement strand
TCTACCTAGCCACACATTCTTGGTAAATTATTTGGGAAAGAACTGCTGATACAGAGGTAATTAGTTGTACTTTTAAATCAATGCATCTGCAAACACCGTACAGCAAACACATATTTTCTTGACACCACATCGGTGTCAAGAAAACACACCACATCGTGGTCAAGCCCATCACTTTTAGGATTGATGAGTATTTGATCGTGAGAAAACATTGTTTTACCGCGAGTGAGGTTTTAAAAAGAATGAATGAATGCAGGTGCGCGTGTGTGTATGTGTAAAATAATTAATGAATGTGGGCGGGCGTCTGTGCATCCATCTGTTTAAACACACGCAAACTAAACCCGTAACGCATAATGCAGTCCATGGCAATGTATATTAACGGGTGGGACACATGCATATTAGGAACACAAGTCGATAATGATAATGCATACAATACTGGTAAGAAACGATGTTTGTTAATGTATTGCGTTTATCATTAAATAGAACCACAGTTACCGCATATGTGTGTTAAGTCTTCTTTGCCGAAATGTATTTATTTGCCGAAATTTTTATTTTTGAGGACTTTCTGAAGTTGTGGAAGAAAACACAATTCAATGTGTGAATTAGGCCATATTATTTGGCCATAAACTTAGCCATTTGAAGTTTGAAATTCATGTGGTCATGCTCATGCATCTCTCTCATTGGAGACTGCAAACGCGCTGTCAAAATATCAACTCGTCAGATTCAAATGCGCTCATGACTCTTAAAGGTGATGGGAGATGGCACTCTCATTGGTTTATTGCACATTACGCCCAAACCACACCTACAGGTAATTAGGCTACTGCAGACCAACCCTTTTTAGATTTGCGCCGGGCGCAACAGTCATTAATGCGCCGGTAAAATAGCAACATCGCCATAGAACCGCCCACAAAGCTACTGCGCTTGGCGCTTTTCACTTGCGTTTCAGACCGTTAAAATAGGGCCCAAAGTGTTGTAGTTCTACCTAGTTTCATCTGCTATCTCTTTCCCTTTATCTCTATCGTGCCTTGCCTCTCTAGCTCTATCTTTGCATGTATCTCCCTCTCTTCCTCTCTCTCGGGCAATCCAACTAAAGGATCTTGTTTGAGATACAAAATAACAAAATTCATATCATCAAACATGTTAATGCATTTTCTAAAACCACAGTTTTTTCAGCGTGTAATTAATTCCCTTCCCATCCCGCAGTCAGACCCTCAATTATGAACATGTCTTTTCACATAGAGCTGATGTTGTGATGGATGAATGTCTAGTGGCTCCCCAGCGTGTCTCTGTGCCCCTGAACAGTGCTCTCACAGGTCCAGGGGAAGCACACGACCCTTCACAAGGAAGCTTTGTCGTCTCAAGGACGGGTCGTACCATTCCCCCCATTAGCCGAGGGTTCTGATGTTTGTAAGCACACAGCATTGTGTTTAACAAAGGTAAAGGCACTGTGCGTGCGTCTGAAGACCAGGCTTCTTCCGGAAACTTCTTCAGAAGTCTTCTGAAGAACCCCGTCATAGGACAGTTTAGAAAGATGATCCTATGGCTTTTTATGTATAATCCCCATCATCGTCCTGCTTTGTCTTACATTCACATTTACATTTGTGGCCTTTAGCAAATACTTTTGTCCAAAGCGACTAACAAGTACATTTGTCAGAAAAAAAAAAAACTATATCTCGCTGTCGGTACAGCAAGGATGTTCATAGATCCAAGTGTCAAGCACTAAGAATTGTAAGGTTCATCCATTCACCGTAGAAAACAAAGATAGCTAGGATAAGATGCTACACAATGGTAAGTACTATTTTTAAGTGCAAGGACGTGCAACATGCAATAAATGCGTACATTGAGTGCCAGGTCGTACACACTACAATAAGCGTGTACATTCCCCTTCTTTTTTGTTCAGCTTTATCCACTGTTCACATCACATTGGATGAATGGTTCTTTGGAGACCTTTGGCAGGACTAAAGACGGGTTGGATGGGGTGAGGTTGACAGCCAGCGGCTAGACACAGAAAAAAGAGAATATAAATGCAAGGAAAAATGTAAACGAGTACAATGTTGGTGGTCATTCCCATCAGCCGTCCGAATATTTGCTCCGGGGGAAGATATGAGAGTATGAGATATGATGAGACCGGGACAGTGATATTAGGAGTTCTTTCATATAATCTGCTTCTAACGTTTCTAATGCAGTCTGATAGGCAGAGACTTTGAACGTCAGCAAGCCAAATGGCCTCACCGCAGGAAGAAATCACTGACAGGGAGAGAGAGAGAGTGAAAGACAAAGAGAGAGAGTTGAGAAATGAAAGAGGGGATGGTATAATTAATGGTGAGGGCGAATAAAATATAGAAACCATTGCAAGGCACGCACACATACAAACACACACACACAAACACACACACACACACACACGCACGCACGCACGCACGCACGCACGCACGCACGCACGCACGCACGCACGCACGCACGCACGCACGCACACACACACACACACACACACACACACACACACACACACACACACACACACAAACACACACAAACAGAAAAATAGAAACATACACACACGCACACAAACACACACACATGCATACCCCGCCAGCCTCATGTTATGTAGTGTCAGCATTTATCTGACCCGGGGCAGCCAGACGGCTGCAGATATGAATGTGCAATAGGCCGTCAGCAAGGCAGCATCAAGCAGTATCGATCTTGATGCTGCAGAGAGTACACTGCTGCTTCCACTGCACACTCTGCTCCGTCTACCCCTTAAGGTTCCACTGGGCTGCTACCGTAGACGGAGCTGCAGCCTCGGTTCACCGCTACAGCTGGAGTCTGTTCCCGATCCAGCACTTAATGAGCCTTTTCAGGGCCGTTTTTAGGAAACAGGGGCCGAAGGCACACCGATACGCTGTCTATTTTATTTGCAAATGCAGTGTGTGTGTGTGTATGGCTTGTGTGTTGTGTTGAGATTGTGTGTGTCATGAATGTGTGTGTGCCAAAAACACTGGGTGTTTTTGTGGATATATGTATGCAGCCGTATTCTGTATTTGAATTACTATTTTTATATTTTGTGCATGCATGTGTATGTGTTTGTGTGTGTGTGTCCATGCACGCAAGGGTATGGGTCTACAGTACATATGGACAGCGGGGACCTTCTGCTGAAGCAGCGTTAGTCCGGTAAATTATGAGAATGACGCTGATATAATGGAGATGCTAATAGTGGCGAAGGCCATAAAAGTGTGTGAAGTATTCTTCCCAGCAGACTTTGGGGTTGAGGTGGGACTGCGACTAACTGCTCCGGAATGTATATGGCGGCCATTACAACTCCTCTACGTTCCTAACAAGGATCATCATTCAGAGAAAGACAACCTAGCGACGTCTGAAGCAAATGTGCCTGGGAGCTTGTGTGTGTGTGTGCGTGTGTGTGTGTGTGTGTGTGTGTACGTCTGTGTGTATGTCTTTGTGAGTTTTTTACGTTTCTGTGTGTGTGTTTGTCCAAGTTTCTGCACATATGCGTGAGTGTCCACGTTTATGTGCATGTGTTTGTGTGTGTTTGTGCACGGGTGCACGGGTGTGCATGTGCCCCCCCTTTCCGTGAGTGTGTTCGTGCGTGTGCGTGTGTGTGTGTGTGCACAATCTTGCACAGGAAAAGAAAAAAGTGTGAAGCCTACCCTTTTCCGAGCGTGTCACCGCTGATTAAGGTCGGCAGAGTTCGCAGATCTACGAACTGTCTTCTCTTGTTGTCTCTGGAGTAGACAGCTGTGTCACACAGCACACCGTGGGTCACTCCCCTGCAGCCTCCCAACGGTTAACACGATGTGACATTTCTCCATTTATAAAGTTGTAGGCCGATAATTGCTGATAAAAAGGATGTGCTACCCAGGCCAAGATGATGTGCCTTACCTATCACACCTGGGCAGGCTCTGTTCCTAAAGTAATATCTGATACTTGGAAACATCTTTCATCTTTATTTTTTGACACGCTGAGATCCCTAAGGTGGTTAATTAAACGCCGCCGCTCAGAGATATTCCTGCGAGAAAGAAGTACAAAGTAGACGGGCAGATTCAAGCCATTTATGCACACACTACATTTGTAGTACTACCCAGCTCTGTCGTGTCACAGGCTGAGACTGATGTGTTCTTGGTTCATGGTTCCTCGAGTTTGTTCTTAACTGTAAAGGCTAAGGAGAAGCAGGACAAAAAGTGGAGGAGAACATTGTACCATTCACTATTCAGGCTGCAAATTGAAAGGAAAAGGGAAAAGATGTCCTGTCATTGCAGCACAGCATAGTCATTGCAGCACAGCATAGAGTCTGACCTAGGCATCGTAAAATTTCAGCCTCTTTGAAATATGGCTGTGGCCTTTCTCAACGGATTAAGGGTTCCCAATGAATGCAATCAATGTAAATAGAAGACTGGGTGACTAGAGATGAGCAACATGTTCGCTATTCACCCTACAATGATCCTCGGTTACGATGGTTCACGGTTCAACTCAGTAATGGTCAAATAATCGTCATAAGCTTATAAATGAGGTGGGTTTGTTGCAATTAGAGTGTACTCAATGCATTATTATTTAAGTATCATCACCGGGCGCCCTCTGTGTCAGCCCTTAAATTGAAAGTTATTTAAGATAGAGGAAGCCATACTAAATGATTAAAGAAGCAGGAATTAGTAGCTGTAATCATTCACTCACTTAAAGCATCATTATGCTCGTAGCTTCTTGACCTCCATCAGCTAGGTATCTTGCCAGCGTTTAAAACCCTCCCTTCGGCACTTCCACCAAGAATATTTAGACACTCTCTTCGGTTAGTATTCAGCGTGTATATCTAGCTGTTGCTGGTGCTGGTGTTAGCAGTATAATCATCATCAAGCAGGAATCCTGGGCGTTTTTGCCAGACTAGAGAAACAACACACTACACCCCCAAACAATGGCTGGTGTGAAGCCTGTCAGGTTTAGGAGAAAAGGTGTTTCAGACTTTGTGTCTGGTTAGGGCAAAGCAATAACCAAAAGGGTTGGTCGGGAAAAAAGATAAGGGAGGAATTGCTCAGCATTCCACCTGCCTTTCCATCTGTCTGTCTGACTGACTGTCTGTCTCTCTGTTTGGGTCGCTTCGATATGTCCTTCCTATTTCTTGTTAACTTTATTTGACCGAAGATAAATAAACAAAAACACCTCCCACTGACATTGGCACACAAACAGGTGGCTGTTACTTTCTGATGTCTATCTGTTCCACAAATACACACGGACACACGTACATATTCACAGAATGGAAAAACCCGGCTAGCTCTGGTAGTATTGTGCGGCGTTAGTTTGGGGAACATGCTAGCCCTCTTACAAAGCCTTCTGGTGGTGAACACTATATATCTGGCCAAACCATTCTGATAACAATCTCGGACGGGAGAGGAGACGGTAATTTGTATTGTCTACGTATCATAACTCTTTTCCCCCTTAGATTGTTTTAGCGCGAGGAAAGGTTAAGAATGATGATTATCTTCAAATCTCTCTGATTCAAATCTCCATTGCGGTTGCGACAGAGGGAGGATGCAGCCTGTGTCACTCTGAGCCCATCGGCTTCGGAACATTGGCTGTTAGGAAAGGAAAAGGAGGAATCCTGTGTGATCTGGTTCAGTCTGTTGTCTCTTCCAGGTTCCTGTCTTCCTTTGCATTTTTATTCTTTATGTCTCACTTTCTTACAAATGCTAGATTTGGCTTCTGTAACAATAGGGTTGGACACGGAAGCATAGCAAGTGCACATGTGTGTCCGGAATACGTAAAGCATCATACATAAAGATGATGGATTGATAGATGAATGGATAGAAAGATAGAGATATAGCACACCTCATCTCAGACACTTTAAACCCCTCACAAGTACACATGAACACACACAGACACACACACACACATACACACACACACACACACACACACACACACACACACACACACACACACACACACACACACACACACACATAATGACACAGACACACACACACACACACACACACACACACACACACACACATATACACACACACACACACACACACACACACACACACACACACACACACACACACACACAAACAAACACAATGACACAATGACACATACACACATACACACATACACACACACACACACATACACACACACACAAACAAGCAAGCTCAATTGTACACCTCCCGCTGGGCTGGGATTTAATAGTAAATGCAGCGCACTGCTCCCCATTGCGATAGTGATGGGCAGTGTGCCTCCTCCTCCTCTTCTCCTCCTCTTCCTACTCGTCCTCCTCCTCCTGCTGCTCCTCTTCCTCCTCCTCCCCCAACATACAGGGCTTTACCAAGGGCAGGGCAAAGGGCGGTCTGAGGCAGAGAGGAGGGAGGTGAATGCTATGCTCCTTCATCATCTGGTTGAGCTCCTAGTGCTGCTACTGCTGCTGCTGCTGCCTCTTGCCCTGAATAATGAAGCAGCGTCCCTGTTGCACACCACTCCCTGCACAGCGGTAGGCTGCTCGTACAGCATAACCCGCCACACCATAACCACCACCACCACCACCTCTCTCTCTCTCTCTCTCTCTCTCTCTCTCTCTCTCTCTCTCTCTCTCTCTCTCTCTCTCTCTCTCTCTCTCTCTCTCTCTCTCTCTCTCTCACTATTCAAATTCAAATTCAAAAAGCTTTATTGGCATGACTATTGTGGTAAACAATACGGTATTGTGGTACACGATAACCACCACCACCACCACCTCTCTCTCTCTCTCTCTCTCTCTCTCTCTCTCTCTCTCTCTCTCTCTCTCTCTCTCTCTCTCTCTCTCTCTCTCTTATTAGTTTGAAAGAGGGTAATATGTTAATGTCTTTTTTGCAACAGGAACATTGTACAAAGAAAGTTATACCTAAATAAAACAAGATAGAGCGATGTAATGCACCAGTCAAGAGGAAATTGCTATTTTCCGCCCGCAGCTCCTGGGCAGGTAAGTGAAATAGAAGATATAAATAGAAGAACGTATTAAAAGACTAAATCCACTATGGTACTCAATAAGGGTATAAGAACAACCTCCTCACGGCTGATTACTTATGCGCTTTCATTTCCTCCATTCGGCCACTGGGACACCCAGTGTTGGAAATCTCAAGTGGAATAGCCAAACATTCTCTCTCTCTCTCTCTCTCTCTCTCTCTCTCTCTCTCTCTCTCTCTCTCTCTCTCTCTCTCTCTCTCTCTCTCTCTCTCTCTCTCTCTCTCTCTCTCTCTCTCTCTCTCTCTCTCTCTCTCTCTCTCTCTCTCTCTCTCTCTCTCTCTCTCTCTCTCTCTCTCTCTCTCTCTCTCTCTCTTTACCTGTCTCTGTCTACCTGTCCAGAGGGGGCATAATGGAATATTTTAGAAGTGCTGGAAATAGGATAATGATCAATGGCTATTAATGTATGCCCCATAGTTTCCTCGCTATGGCCCCTGAGACAATCAATGTGTCTCAGGGGCCACTCTCAACTCTCTCTCTCTCTCTCTCTCTCTCTCTCTCTCTCTCTCTCTCTCTCTCTCTCTCTCTCTCGCCCTGTCCACTGGGGTGCATAATGCAGTACTTGAGAAGGGCCTGAAATAGGATTATGATCAATGAACAATAACACAGTTTACTCCATATGGTCACTTAGACACTCAATGGGCCCTCCTGCAAGAGCATTAGCATATTTGTCTCTTCGCTTGATCTAAGAGACAAATAGAGCATAAAAGTGTTCCACTCTTTTTGACATCAGTATGTTTTTTCAATTGTGTTCTACATTTTTTGCCAACACTTTACATTAAGACTGCAATAATAAGACATTAATTAGCATAAAAGAATCCCGTAATTATTTAGCATCATTAAAGGGGTTAGGGTGGGTGGGTTTCGGTTAACTCGGTTGTTTTGAATCTAACATTTGTCAAATACACAGAAAATTACAGTTTGGCCAAACAATGTTGCTCTGGCCAAGTCCAGACAACTTTAGATTGGTTGCGTTCCTAAGAGAAGATTCTAAATACATGGATTTTGGTTAAGGGGCGAAGAGCTCATTAAACGCCCATAAGAGTGACTCAAGCACAAATCGATGTGTAGTACGGTACCGGTGGTTCTTGCATGAGGGCCGATGTTCGCAATCTGCAGAGATACAGACTCTCTCTCTCTCTCTCTCTCTCTCTCTCTCTCTCTTTATTGGAATAATTAGTCAGTATTCACCTGTCCAGTGGGTTGTATAATGGAATTCTTTAGATGGTCTGGAAATAGTATAATGATCCATCCCAAATAATGTATGCACAATAGTTTCCTTCACTTGTCCAATTAGACACTCAATGTGGACAATGTCCATAGATCCAGTGGAAAAGCTGCACTCCTGCCTCACCTCTCCCACCCACCGCATTTCTGTCACACTTCCGGAAGTCCAAGTTTTTTTTTGGCCGTGGTCTGTTCTCATTGTTAATTCATCAGTTGCTATTTGTGAGGTAGGAGTTGGGATCTATTCCCGGGTGGCCGCGGCAGTAGTGTCCAACAGCTTTGTCAGCGACACTTCCTTTCTAAATGATCCGGAGACTTCCAGGCCTCCGGAGTCCAGCAGGGACTGCACTCACCTTGGCCCAACAACCAGCAGTATCCAGTGGGACAGAGCGAAGCAACAGGAACGCTTCTGGAGCGTGTCCTTCTGAATTGTTTCAAAGACATTCCCTCACATGTAACAACATCCTAAAAATAATTAATAATAATTAGTGGTGACATCATAACAGCCATCATTATCTTAACAGTCACCGTAAAGTAAGTACGTTGTTCTACTTGGTGAAGCCATAGTGCTTAGCTGATATTAGTATTTATGGGATGTGCAGAGGAAACAATACACTTTGCCATTTTTCCTATGGTTGTGCTTATATTATTGGTGATTTATATTTTGTTTTGTAAAATAAAACAAAATGCATTACTCACTCCAATGCCCTGTAAAAAGTCTATTATTTAATTTGTGTCTCTTCCAAGCAGTGCCAGGAGTGGGCAATTGTGTTCGTGACGATATATATATATATATATATACTTTTTTTTATGCATATTTCAGTGACACATTTTGGACTCTCAGTACCACTCGAGGCAATTGATCCCTGATTCAGGCGATTTCGAGACACGTTTGTAATGAGTAGAAGCTTACACCAGTAGACACTCGCTGCCCCCGGCCGATGGATTCCTCAGTGGGTTTGTGTGAATAAGGACAAGAGTTCCTGGGGGAGAATCTTCCAAGTCGTGCCAGTTGTAATTGGTACTTCACAGTTGAGTGTTGCTGAACAAGACTAATTGGAGACGGACCTCTGTTGGCCGGGCCATGACAATACTTTGTATTAGTTTCCACAGCATTGATTCTGTGTTTGTGAGCGTTTAAAGATTTTCCCTCCTATAGCTTCCTATCGTTAGTAACTTTTTTTTTAATCTTCTTTTATTTCCTTGTTATACTGTAATTCGTTGGAGTTCAGTTTGGATCTTTTGGCTTGTAAGGTTTTAACCTTGTAGAAAGTCTTCTCTAATTATGTCTGAAAGCATAGCTTTTAGTTGTCATGGAGATGTTCAGAAGCACATTAGCGAAACAAAAATTCGACATCTAAAGGCAGCTTTAGGATTTGTAGGAAGTAGTAGGCCAACCCTTAGCTAATTATAAGTCCCTAAAAGGACATATAGTTCTATTCAGGCCATCTATTACTGGACACAGTTTGATCACGCAAACCCGCGAGTCATACTCCTTAAGTTTGAGCAAGTTTTGTAACAGTTTGTGTTGCTTCATTTTCAATAATATAAAATACATTTTCCCTAAGGCTGCATAACTAAATAACACACTTTTGTGGCCATACTTTCTTCATTTCAATATTTTAGATTAAGCAAGGTCAAGAAGAATGAGTCTTTGCTGTTTAAACGCTAATTAGTAAAAAGTTTGTTATTGGTCCATTTATTTTAAATTAAGTTTGCCCCCAGGGCTTCATGAAGCCCAAATTGTCCGCCAACTAGTGTTGTTGTTTTTTGTTTTGTTATTTACAATTAATGATTAGTACTAAGCTTGTTTTCAGCTTTATTGGTTTACTTCCATCATGCAGTGGACAAAGGCTACGGTATCCTCCTTCACAAATAATCACCACCACTAAGGACAATAACAATAAACAGCATGTTGCCTTCTATTGATTTGACCTTTCCTCCTATTACTCGCCTTTTAAACAAGTGGTATTTTCTTTATTTGTTTGCAAATGCGGTGGCAAATGGTTTGATATTTAGAGTTGCAGCGTACGGCAAATGTTTTTTTTGTCTGCATTGTGTTTGTATTGACATAAAGTATTCATGTTGTTTTTGTGTGTTTATAGAAAAGAGAACTTGGGCCACGTTGACAGAAGAAAAACACCTAGATTCTACAGGCGTTTTTGAATATTGATTGAATTTAGATTGAAAAAACAAATCTGTTTACGCGAAGGGCACAACCGTCTCCGCGGGTTTACACATAGGTGGATTGGTTTCAGATCTCTACCATATCCATAGATTTCATATTCACAGAATTGGATAGGGTTAAGGGTAGGGTTTAAGGTTAGTCGTAGTGAACGTGGGCGCCCCAGTTAACTTTGGATAATGCCACAAATCATTTTAGGACTTATTGAAGCAGAAGAAATGTTATGCAAATGTGGATTTTTCCTCTACATTTGCATTTAACATCCCCTGGCTTCATATTGGTTGACCGCCGGTGTCGGATGAGGTAGCACGTTATTTGAAAACGTTTCTGTTTCTGTTAACATGAAATCCTCACTTCATCAGAAACTAATTGAGATGAATATGATCAAGGAAGTGTAATTACAAAATATGGAACTGCATCCCCTAAAACGAGGAAACAGTGGGCTCATCGAGTTGTGTTGTTGGTCAGTTACTACGTTTTCTCAGATGCACTTGGGAAACCTGTCCCATTGGTCAGTTGTCTGTTTGCACCTTTGAAATCCTAATCGCGTAATGGGTTAAGAGAAAAGCACAGTGCAGAACCCTTAATGATGAGCCCTTGAGGCTGACAAGTATTGGAACAATTTGTTAAAAAAAATAGAATAATCATTTTAAACCATTATGGGATAAGGTAACTATGAGATTCAACACACTTATATTATAATATTGGAAAACTCTTTCATAACTTTAAGAGCAGGCATTATGGGCTATTCTTCGTACCTTGCAAATCACAATGTTTCTATGTGCTGTCGACACTTTTCTTTATAGGGCTGCAAAACAAAAAACCACCGAACTGTTAATCCAACATCATGTTGTCTGGTGCACAGCTACAGGTTTTATTTGCCTATCATTGTGCCAAGCTTCCACTTTAACTGCATATTGAATGTTGGGTGTGTGAGTTTTTACTCTGCGACGCCCATACAGTGTCCTTGAGTCTGAGGAATGCAGTTTTAAATGAAATGTGTTACATATCATATTATTTACGGCGATTCTGAATGCAGAGTACACCATGGAATATTTATTGGCTTTAGCATCCACTTGAACGGGGCAATGTAATCTAACGAATTAAGGAACAAAATGCAAACCTGGAGGAAAGAAGGCCTCTATTACAGTCATTCTTTTAGTTTCGGTTAAGATAGATACGTTGCTCTTGGAAAGGCCTCTCTTCAGTTGTCGGTATATTTGACACCTTCAACCTCACCACAATTCTGACCGTAGCTCTGCCTCGGCCTCCTGAGTGTCTTACTTGGCTGTGCATCAACACTATTTATAACAGAGGATATGATCGGGGTTGACATTTCTCCAGTGCTTTATGTTCTTCTTCTTCATAGCTGTCTCCCTATTCTTTCAACGTATCCTGCCTCACATCACTTTCCAACCCTGCGCCACCTGGCCCGGTTTTCTCTTTCGTTTGGCTGATTGGTTTTGCATTTGTTTATGTCATTGTTTTTTTCTGTCATTAATATAATCCAAGTTCACTCTGAGCATTTCTGGCAGAAAATATGACGGGGAAACGAGAAGGATTTGTTAGAAAAATAAAGTGGCCATAGATCTATCAGAGTACTGTGTGTTATCATACGCTCTTTGTCCATTTTCAGTGTATAGACCGAATCGGCTGGTACTTATTTTAATTTATGTTCCTTTTTTCATTGTACCTTCCCACTGGCACTTCTCCAATTCTTTTAATTTATGTTAATATAAAACAAGCATCTACATAGAAACGGCACGAAAAATATTGCGATGGAAATAATGAAAACACACTAAACCTTTGCCTTGGAAACAAAGACAGTAGAAGAGTGTAGGAAGTGTAATAAAATGTGTGTAGAAGATCCAATAAAAAGCCATGATTTATTTAAAGAAAATGATACAAAGGTATGCACTATGTTGAAAGAAAATGAATCAGTTGCAGATTCAAATTAAATATATAACATTTAATTATCAGAGAGCAATTCATTAAGCCCTGTGGGGAATTTGCATTAAGCATGAAGCCAGACTGAAGGCAGTAAACAGAATCATGTATGCAGTAAATAACCCTCGGCTGCCAGACCCACAGGTTTTAAATAGCAGGACGGGAATCTCGCTATAGCACTTGTAGGCAAGCCAACGTCTATTGTCCTATTCTTCGCCTAGTTCTTCATTCTGGAGTGGGTCGCATCTGTGACCCCCTTCTCTGAGCACATGCTGAGCAGCACTCAGTTGATACATGGTAAACATCTGACTGCCTTCTGATGTATATTACATGGCACTAATGTTTCCTGCAATTATTATACACATTCATTTTATCGCCTTGCTTAATTACAACCCCAAAGGGGGTTGGGGGTGAAAGCGTTAATGGTTGTATTTGTATTTTATGGATATGTACTTCATTTTCTCTCAAGGTGATGGTCATACTAGTGTCTGCAAGCCTATTAACACAACACAACAAGGCAAAGCCATAATTGAGGGGTCAACATGGAAATTGAGGTTCAAATTTGACCGTCAAGAGCAAACAGCTGTCGATGAACGAGGGAAGATGTCAATTGATGAGGAGACCTGCAATGAACTGGCCCAGGATAAAACAATGATCGCGACATGGAATAAGTTGCTACATCTGGGTGGACCTTGCCTAGGAAAATGGTGGGCGATCGCTGACCTTCCCAGCCGTAGTTGATTAATTACTTAGACTTAAACAACGGTAAACCCTAATTCTGTACGTACAGCTAACCTGGAAATGAGCAGCCTAATGAGAAAACTCAGCGTGTAACAGTGAAGTTAGTCAAACCAGATGAAAGTAGACCAAAACCAGTGAATCAGATGGTTCTTCTCTCCCTCGCCCCGCCTCCTCCTGCCCTTCCCAGATATTGAAAGCGGTGCATGATGAATAATGTATGTACGCTCTGGTACCTAGATGATATTGACTGCTATTGTAATCCGATACCCGTTAGATGGGCTCTGTGCTGCCTTTGTCTTTCTGCCATTCCGGCGCTGGCGTCCCTGCTGACACCCTTATTGTGCACCGCTGTCAAAGATCTAATTATCTGTTTTCCAACGCTTTGCACTCTATGATTTTGTCTCCGGGCTTATTGTTTATTTCACCCCTTGCTCCCCACCCCTACATTCTCACTTCGTTTTTTCGGTCTGTAATTGTACCGTTAAGTGTTTAGTTTTTAGAAGCTCATCCATGACTAAACATCTGTCGGGGTTGTGACGCACAGTGAGGGCTGTGGACGCAGTCAGGAATAACATTCAGGGCAGGAAACACAAATAAACGACAGCTTAATGTTACTGAGGGAGTCGGTTTTTAATATTCGCCTCTCGATTATTTATGTGTTTTGGCTGTTTGTTTGTTCGACCTAAACATCAGGGGTAATTAGAGGCAGCCGTTGCAACAACCATTGCATTAATTTCCCATTCCGAAGTGAACACACACATAAAATGAACAGCATTTATAAGTGAGGTACACGTTGTATTTGATGTCGTTTCTAGGAAGTTATTATATTTTCTTGCAAATATTTGCAATTGAGGTTAATATCTCCCTCTTCACGCACAGTGCATACAACACTTCATTTTCCATGATGGAAACATTTGTTTTTCTCTCCAAAATAATGGCCCTACAGAATTTCCTGCGTTATTGCGTCGCTAAAATAGATTGAGTGATGAACTTGACGTTTTCCACCGAATAAAAATGGAACTGCAATCACACGGAGAGAGAGAGCGTTTCTCCGCGCGGCTCGCGTTGCTGTTTGCCTGGATCAACCACCGCTAGCCAGCAGATGCCTGTGGTCTTCAGAGGCCTACGCTTTGGCACTGTGAGCTTTATGCCCCCCCCCCCCCCCCCCCCCCCACACACACACACAGGCGTATACACACACACACAGGCACAAGCACACACATTCAGGCACACACGCACACACACACATACATGCACACACAGCCGCACACACACATACACACATAATCACACAAAGGCACACACACACACACACACGCACGCACGTACACACACACACACACAGGCACACACACACACGCAGGCACAAACACTCCCAAACACACAGGCACACACAAACACGCACACAAACTTATCCACACACATACACATACACAGACAGCCCCAAACCGCACCACCCTAGTGTCCTGCCCCCCTCCTCTCATCACCTTCCCTTTCATGTGCCCACAGACAGAGCTTGAGGCATCACGCGGTCTGACAAAACGCCGCCATTATCTTAGTGTTTGCGGCCGCCCACACATCGCCTCATATTCACTGCACAGCTAGTCTACTGCACCCCCCTCCCCTCTCCACCCCGTCCCCTCTCCACCCCCATACCCAGAGGAGACGGAGAGAGTATCTGAGAGAGAGAGAGAGAGAGTATCTGAGAGAGAGAGAGAGAGAGAGAGAGAGGGAGAGAGAGAGAGAGAGAGAGAGAGAGAGAGAGAGAGAGAGAGAGAGAGAGAGAGAGAGAGAGAGAGAGTTATAGATACAAAGAGGAATACAGAGAGTGGCATATTCCGCTGTTTATAGACTTTCTCTCACCTTCCCTTGTTTCCACACCTATGATCTACACGTCT